>NW_027364411.1:0-237131 GCF_046119375.1 Phyllobates terribilis
TCTGAGTATAGGATAATGTAGGTAGATGTCACCTGCAGTCCTAGTAACACCACAGATACACACAGTGATAACCTCTGAGCACAGATAATGTAGTAGATGTCACCTGCAGTCCTATGTAACACCACAGATAACAACAGTGATAACTCTCTGAGTACAGATAATGAAGTAAGATGTCACCTGCAGTCCTATGTAACACCACAGATAAAACACAGTGATAACTCTCTGAGTACAGATAATGTAGTAGATGTCACCTGCAGCTCTATGTAAACCACAGATAACACAGTGATAACTCTCTGAGTACAGATAAGGTAGTAGATGTCACCTGCAGTCCTATGTAACACCACAGATAACACAGTGATAACTCTCTGAGTACAGATAATGTAGTAGATGTCACCTGCAGTCCTATGTAACACCACAGATAACACAGTGATATCTCTCTGAGTACAGATAATGTAGTAGATGTCACCTGCAGTTCCTATGTAACACCACTGATAACACAGTGATAACTCTCTGAATACAGATAATGTAGTAATGTCACCTGCAGTCCTATGTAACACCACAGATAACACAGTGATAACTCTCTGAGTACAGATAAGTAGTAGATGTCACCTGCAGTCCTATGTAACACCACAGATAACACAGTGATCACTCTCTGAGTACAGATAATGTAGAGATGTCACCTGCAGTCCTATGTAACACCACAGATAACACAGTGATAACTCTCTGAGTACAGATAATGTAGTAGATGACACCTGCAGTCCTATGTAACACCACAGATAACACAGTGATAACTCTCTGAGTACAGATAATGTGGTAGATGTCACCTGCAGTCCTATGTAAACACCACAGATAACACAGTGATATCTCTCTGAGTACAGATAATGTAGTAGATGTCACCTGCAGTCCTATGTAACACGACAGATAACACAGTGATAACTCTGAGTACAGATAATGTAGTAGATGTCACCTGCAGTCCTATGTAACACCACAGATAACACAGTGATAACTCTCTGAGTACAGATAATGTAGTAGATGTCACCTGCAGTCCTATGTAACACCACAGATAACACAGTGATAACTCTCTGAGTACAGATAATGAAGTAGATGTCACCTGCAGTCCAATGTAACACCACAGATAACACAGTGTAACTCTCTGAGTACAGATAATGTAGTAGATTCACCTGCAGTCCTATGTAACACCACAGATAACACAGTGATAACTCTCTGAGTACAGATAATGTAGTAGATGTCACCTGCAGTCCTATGTAACACCACAGATAACAGTGATAACTCTCTGAGTACAGATAATGTAGTAGATGTCACCTGCAGTCCTATGTAACACCACAGATAACACAGTGATAACTCTCTGAAATACTCAGATAATGTAGTAGATGTCACCTGCAGTCCTATGTAACACCACAGATAACACAGTGATAACTCTCTGAGTACAGATAATGTAGTAGATGTCACCTGCAGTCCTATGTAACACCACAGATAACACAGTGATCACTCTCTGAGTACAGATAATGTAGTAGATGTCACCTGCAGTCCTATGTAACACCACAGATAACAAGTGATAACTCTCTGAGTACAGATAATGTAGTAGATGACACCTGCAGTCCTATGTAACACCACAGAAACACAGTGATAACTCTCTGATTACAGATAATGTAGTAGATGTCACCTGCAGTCCTATGTAACACCACAGATAACAGTGATAACTCTCTGAGTACAGATAATGTAGTAAGTGTCACCTGCAGTCCTATGTAACACCACAGATAACAAAGTGATCACTCTCTGAGTACAGATAATGTAAGTAGATGTCACCTGCAGTCCTATGTAACACCACAGATAACAAAGTGATCACTCTCTGAGTACAGATAATGTAGTAGATGTCACCGCAGTCCTATGTAACACCACAGATAACACAGTGATAACTCTCTGAGTACAGATAATGTAATAGATGTTACCTGCAGTCCTATGTAACCACAGATAACAGTGATAACTCCTCTGAGTACAGATAAGGTAGTAGATGTCACCTCAGTCTCCTATACCCACTGATTACAGATAACTGTAGTAGATGTCACCTGCAGTCCTATGTAACACCACAGATATCACAGTGATAACTCTCTGAGTACAGATAATGTAATAGATGTCACCTGCAGTCCTATGTAACACCACAGATAACACAGTGATAACTCTCTGAGTACAGATAATGTAGTAGATGTCACCTGCAGTCCTATGTAACACCACAGATAACACAGTGATAACTCTCTGAGTACAGATAATGTAATAGATGTCACCTGCAGTCCTATGTAACACCACAGATAACACAGTGATAACTCTCTGAGTACAGATTAATGTAGTAGATGTCACCCTGCAGTCCTATGTAACACCACAGATAACACAGTGATAACTCTGAGTACAGATAATGTAGTAGATGTCATCTGCAGTCCTATGTAACACCACAGATAACAGTGGATAACTCTCTGAGTACAGATAATGTCGTAGAGGTCACCTGCAGTCCTATGTAACACCACAGATAACACAGTGATAACTCTCTGAGTACAGATAATGTAATGATGTCACCTGCAGTCCTATGTAACACCACAGATAACACAGTGATACTCTCTGAGTACAGATAAAGTAGTAGATGTCACCTGCAGTCCTATGTAACACCACAGATAACACAGTGATAACTCTCTGAGTACAGATAATGTGGTAGATGTCACCTGCAGTCCTATGTAACACCACAGATAACACAGTGATATCTCTCTGAGTACAGATAATGTAGTAGATGTCACCTGCAGTCCTATGTAACACACAGATAACACAGTGATAACTCTCTGAGTACAGATAATGTAGTAGATGTCACCTGCAGTCCTATGTAACACCACAGATAACACAGTGATAACTCTCTGAGTACAGATAATGTAGTAGATGATACCTGCAGTCCTATGTAACACCACAGATAACACAGTGGTAACTCTCTGAGTACAGATAATGTAGTAGATGTCACCTGCAGTCCTATGTAACACCACAGATAACAGTGATAACTCTCTGAATACAGATAATGTAGTAGATGTCACCTGCAGTCCTATGTAACACCACAGATAACACAGTGATAACTCTGAGCACAGATAATGTAGTAGACGTCACCTGCAGTCCTATGTAACACCACAGATAACACAGTGATAACTCTCTGACTACAGATAATGTAGTAGATGTCACCTGCAGTCCTATGTAACACCACAGATAACACAGTGATAACTCTCTGAGTACAGATAATGTAGTAGATGTCATCTGCAGTCCTATGTAACACCACAGATAACACAGTGATGACTCTCTGAGTACAGATAATGTAGTAGATATCACCTGCAGTCCTATGTAACACCACAGATAACACAGTGATAACTCTCTGAGTACAGATAATGTAGTAGATGATGTCACCTGCAGTCCTATGTAACACAACAGATAACACAGTGATAACTCTCTGATTACAGATAATGCAGTAGATGTCACCTGCAGTCCTATGTAACACCACAGATAACACAGTGATAACGCTCTGAGTACAGATAATGTAGTAGATGTCACCTGCAGTCCTATGTAACACCACAGATAACACAGTGATAACGCTCTGAGTACAGATAATGTAGTAGATGTCACCTGCAGTCCTATGTAACACCACAGATAATACAGTGATAACTCTCTGAGTACAGATAATGTAGTAGATGTCACCTGCAGTCCTATGTAACACCACAGATAACACAGTGATAACTCTCTGAGTACAGATAATGTAGTAGATGTCACCTGCAGTCCTATGTAACACCACAGATAACACAGTGATAACTCTCTGAGTACAGATAATGTAGTAGATGTCACCTGCAGTCCTATGTAACACCACAGATAACACAGTGGTAACTCTCTGAGTACAGATAATGTAGTAGATGTCACCTGCAGTCCTATGTAACACCACAGATAACAGTGATAACTCTCTGAGTACAGATAATGTAGTAGATGTCACCTGCAGTCCTATGTAACACCACAGATAACACAGTGATAACTCTCTGAGTACAGATAATGTAGTAGATGACACCTGCAGTCCTATGTAACACCACAGATAAGACAGTGGTAACTCTCTGAGTACAGATAATGTAGTAGATGACACCTGCAGTCCTATGTAACACCACAGATAACACAGTGGTAACTCTCTGAGTACAGATAATGTAGTAGATGTCACCTGCAGTCCTATGTAACACCACAGATAACACAGTGATAACTCTCTGAGTACAGATAATGTAGTAGATGACACCTGCAGTCCTATGTAACACCACAGATAACACAGTGGTAACTCTCTGAGTACAGATAATGTAGTAGATGTCACCTGCAGTCCTATGTAACACCACAGATAACAGTGATAACTCTCTGAGTACAGATAATGTAGTAGATGTCACCTGCAGTCCTATGTAACACCACAGATAACACAGTGATAACTCTGAGCACAGATAATGTAGTAGATGTCACCTGCAGTCCTATGTAACACCACAGATAACACAGTGATAACTCTCTGAGTACAGATAGTGTAGTAGATGTCACCTGCAGTCCTATGTAACACCACAGATAACACAGTGATAACTCTCTGAGTACAGATAATGTAGTAGATGTCACCTGCAGTCCTATGTAACACCACAGATAACACAGTGATAACTCTCTGAGTACAGATAATGTAGTAGATGTCACCTGCAGTCCTATGTAACACCACAGATAACACAGTGATAACTCTCTGAGTACAGATAATGTAGTAGATGTCACCTGCAGTCCTATGTAACACCACAGATAACACAGTGATATCTCTCTGAGTACAGATAATGTAGTAGATGTCACCTGCAGTCCTATGTAACACCACAGATAACAGTGATAACTCTCTGAGTACAGATAATGTAGTAGATGTCACCTGCAGTCCTATGTAACACCACAGATAACACAGTGATAACTCTCTGAGTACAGATAATGTAGTAGATGTCACCTGCAGTCCTATGTAACACCACAGATAACACAGTGATAACTCTCTGAGTACAGATAATGTAGTAGATGTCACCTGCAGTCCTATGTAACACCACAGATAACACAGTGATAACTCTCTGAGTACAGATAATGTAGTAGATGTCACCTGCAGTCCTATGTAACACCACAGATAACACAGTGATAACTCTCTGAGTACAGATAATGTAGTAGATGTCACCTGCAGTCCTATGTAACACCACAGAAAACACAGTGATCACTCTCTGAGTACAGATAATGTAGTAGATGTCACCTGCAGTCCTATGTAACACCACAGATAACACAGTGATAACTCTCTGAGTACAGATAATGTAGTAGACGTCACCTGCAGTCCTATGTAACACCACAGATAACACAGTGATAACTCTCTGAGTACAGATAATGTAGTAGATGTCACCTGCAGTCCTATGTAACACCACAGATAACAGTGATAACTCTCTGAGTACAGATAATGTAGTAGATGTCACCTGCAGTCCTATGTAACACCACAGATAACACAGTGATAACTCTCTGAGTACAGATAATGTAGTAGATGTCACCTGCAGTCCTATGTAACACCACAGATAACACAGTGAAAACTCTCTGAGTACAGATAATGTAGTAGATGTCACCTGCAGTCCTATGTAACACCACAGATAACACAGTGGTAACTCTCTGAGTACAGATAATGTAGTAGATGTCACCTGCAGTCCTATGTAACACCACAGATAACACAGTGATAACTCTCTGAGTACAGATAATGTAGTAGATGTCACCTGCAGTCCTATGTAACACCACAGAAAACACAGTGATCACTCTCTGAGTACAGATAATGTAGTAGATGTCACCTGCAGTCCTATGTAACACCACAGATAACACAGTGATAACTCTCTGAGTACAGATAATGTAGTAGATGTCACCTGCAGTCCTATGTAAGAGCACAGATAACACAGTGATATCTCTCTGAGTACAGATAATGTAGTAGATGTCACCTGCAGTCCTATGTAACACCACAGATAACACAGTGATAACTCTCTGAGTACAGATAATGTAGTAGATGCCACCTGCAGTCCTATGTAACACCACAGATAACACAGTGATAACTCTCTGAGTACAGATAATGTAGTAGATGTCACCTGCAGTCCTATGTAACACCACAGATAACACAGTGATAACTCTGAGTACAGATAATGTAGTAGATGTCACCTGCAGTCCTATGTAACACCACACATAACACAGTGATAACTCTCTGAGTACAGATAATGTGGTAGATGTCACCTGCAGTCCTATGTAACACCACAGATAACACAGTGATAACTCTCTGAGTACAGATAATGTAGTAGATGTCACCTGCAGTCCTATGTAACACCACAGATAACACAGTGATAACTCTGAGTACAGATAATGTAGTAGATGTCACCTGCAGTCCTATGTAACACCACACATAACACAGTGATAACTCTCTGAGTACAGATAATGTGGTAGATGTCACCTGCAGTCCTATGTAACACCACAGATAACACAGTGATAACTCTGAGTACAGATAATGTAGTAGATGTCACCTGCAGTCCTATGTAACACCACAGATAACACAGTGATAACTCTGAGTACAGATAATGTAGTAGATGTCACCTGCAGTCCTATGTAACACCACAGATAACACAGTGATAATTCTCTGAGTACAGATAATGTAGTAGATGTCACCTGCAGTCCTATGTAACACCACAGATAACACAGTGATAATTCTCTGAGTACAGATAATGTAGTAGATGTCACCTGCAGTCCTATGTAACACCACAGATAACACAGTGATAACTCTCTGAGTACAGATAATGTAGTAGATGTCACCTGCAGTCCTATGTAACACCACACATAACACAGTGATAACTCTCTGAGTACAGATAATGTGGTAGATGTCACCTGCAGTCCTATGTAACACCACAGATAACACAGTGATAACTCTGAGTACAGATAATGTAGTAGACGTCACCTGCAGTCCTATGTAACACCACAGATAACACAGTGATAACTCTCTGAGTACAGATAATGTAGTAGATGTCACCTGCAGTCCTATGTAACACCACACATAACACAGTGATAACTCTCTGAGTACAGATAATGTAGTAGATGTCACATGCAGTCCTATGTAACACCACACATAACACAGTGATAACTCTCTGAGTACAGATAATGTGGTAGATGTCACCTGCAGTCCTATGTAACACCACAGATAACACAGTGATAACTCTGAGTACAGATAATGTAGTAGATGTCACCTGCAGTCCTATGTAACACCACAGATAACACAGTGATATCTCTCTGAGTACAGATAATGTAGTAGATGTCACCTGCAGTCCTATGTAACACCACAGATAACACAGTGATCACTCTCTGAGTACAGATAATGTAGTAGATGTCACATGCAGTCCTATGTAACACCACAGATAACACAGTGATAACTCTGAGTACAGATAATGTAGTAGATGTCACCTGCAGTCCTATGTAAGAGCACAGATAACACAGTGATAACTCTCTGAGTACAGATAATGTGGTAGATGTCACCTGCAGTCCTATGTAAGAGCACAGATAACACAGTGATAACTCTCTGAGTACAGATAATGTAGTAGATGTCACCTGCAGTCCCATGTAACACCACAGATAACACAGTGATAACTCTCTGAGTACAGATAATGTAGTAGATGCCACCTGCAGTCCTATGTAACACCACAGATAACACAGTGATAACTCTGAGTACAGATAATGTAGTAGATGTCATCTGCAGTCCTATGTAACAGCACATATAACACAGTGATAACTCTCTGAGTACAGATAATGTAGTAGATGTCACCTGCAGTCCTATGTAACACCACAGATAACACAGTGATAACTCTCTGAGTACAGATAATGTAGTAGATGTCACCTGCAGTCCTATGTAACACCACAGATAACACAGTGATATCTCTCTGAGTACAGATAATGTAGTAGATGTCACCTGCAGTCCTATGTAACACCACAGATAACACAGTGATAACTCTCTGAGTACAGATAATGTAGTAGACGTCACCTGCAGTCCTATGTAACACCACAGATAACACAGTGATAACTCTCTGAGTACAGATAATGTAGTAGACGTCACCTGCAGTCCTATGTAACACCACAGATAACACAGTGATAACTCTGAGTACAGATAATGTAGTAGATGTCACCTGCAGTCCTATGTAACACCACACATAACACAGTGATAACTCTCTGAGTACAGATAATGTAGTAGATGACAACTGCAGTCCTATGTAACACCACAGATAACACAGTGATAACTCTCTGAGTACAGATAATGTAGTAGATGACACCTGCAGTCCTATGTAACATCACAGATAACACAGTGATAACTCTCTGAGTACAGATAATGTAGTATATGTCACCTGCAGTCCTATGTAACACCACAGATAACACAGTGATAACTCTCTGAGTACAGATAATGTAGTAGATGTCACCTGCAGTCCTATGTAACACCACAGATAACACAGTGATATCTCTCTGAGTACAGATAATGTAGTAGATGTCACCTGCAGTCCTATGTAACACCACAGATAACACAGTGATAACTCTCTGAGTACAGATAATGTAGTAGATGTCACCTGCAGTCCTATGTAAGAGCACAGATAACACAGTGATAACTCTCTGAGTACAGGTAATGTAGTAGATGCCACCTGCAGTCCTATGTAACACCACAGATAACACAGTGATAACTCTCTGAGTACAGATAATGTAGTAGATGTCACATGCAGTCCTATGTAACACCACAGATAACACAGTGATAACTCTCTGAGTACAGATAATGTAGTAGATCTCACCTGCAGTCCTATGTAACACCACAGATAACACAGTGATAACTCTCTGAGTACAGATAATGTAGTAGATGTCACCTGCAGTCCTATGTAACACCACAGATAACACAGTGATAACTCTCTGAGTACAGATAATGTAGTAGATGTCACCTGCAGTCCTATGTAAGAGCACAGATAACACAGTGATAACTCTCTGAGTACAGATAATGTAGTAGATGTCACCTGCAGTCCTATGTAACACCACAGATAACACAGTGATAACTCTCTGAGTACAGATAATGTAGTAGATGTCACCTGCAGTCCTATGTAACACCATAGATAACACAGTGATAACTCTCTGAGTACAGATAATGTAGTAGATGTCACCTGCAGTCCTATGTAACACCACAGATAACACAGTGATAACTCTCTGAGTACAGATAATGTAGTAGATGTCACCTGCAGTCCTATGTAAGAGCACAGATAACACAGTGATAACTCTCTGAGTACAGATAATGTAGTAGATGTCACCTGCAGTCCTATGTAACACCACAGATAACACAGTGATAACTCTCTGAGTACAGATAATGTAGTAGATGTCACCTGCAGTCCTATGTAAGAGCACAGATAACACAGTGATAACTCTCTGAGTACAGATAATGTAGTAGATGTCACCTGCAGTCCTATGTAACACCATAGATAACACAGTGATAACTCTCTGAGTACAGATAATGTAGTAGATGTCACCTGCAGTCCTATGTAACACCACAGATAACACAGTGATCACTCTCTGAGTACAGATAATGTAGTAGATGTCACCTGCAGTCCTATGTAACACCACAGATAACACAGTGATATCTCTCTGAGTACAGATAATGTGGTAGATGTCACCTGCAGTCCTATGTAACACCACAGATAACACAGTGATAACTCTCTGAGTACAGATAATGTAGTAGATGTCACCTGCAGTCCTATGTAAGAGCACAGATAACACAGTGATAACTCTCTGAGTATAGATAATGTGGTAGATGTCACCTGCAGTCCTATGTAACACCACAGATAACACAGTGATAACTCTCTGAGTACAGATAATGTAGTAGATGCCACCTGCAGTCCTATGTAACACCACAGATAACACAGTGATAACTCTGAGTACAGATAATGTAGTAGATGTCACCTGCAGTCCTATGTAACACCACACATAACACAGTGATAACTCTCTGAGTACAGATAATGTAGTAGATGTCACCTGCAGTCCTATGTAACACCACACATAACACAGTGATAACTCTCTGAGTACAGATAATGTAGTAGATGTCACCTGCAGTCCTATGTAACAACACAGATAACACAGTGATAACTCTGAGTACAGATAATGTAGTAGATGTCACCTGCAGTCCTATGTAACACCACAGATAACACAGTGATAACTCTCTGAGTACAGATAATGTAGTAGATGTCACCTGCAGTCCTATGTAACACCACAGATAACACAGTGATAACTCTCTGAGTATAGATAATGTAGTAGATGTCACCTGCAGTCCTATGTAACACCACAGATAACACAGTGATAACTCTCTGAGTACAGATAATGTGGTAGATGTCACCTGCAGTCCTATGTAACACCACAGATAACACAGTGATAATTCTCTGAGTACAGATAATGTAGTAGATGTCACCTGCAGTCCCATGTAACACCACAGATAACACAGTGATAACTCTCTGAGTATAGATAATGTAGTAGATGTCACCTGCAGTCCTATGTAACACCACAGATAACACAGTGATAACTCTGAGTACAGATAATGTAGTAGATGTCACCTGCAGTCCCATGTAACACCACAGATAACACAGTGATAACTCTCTGAGTACAGATAATGTAGTAGATGTCACCTGCAGTCCTATGTAACACCACAGATAACACTGTGATAACTCTCTGAGTACAGATAATGCAGTAGATGTCACCTGCAGTCCTATGTAACACCACAGATAACACAGTGATATCTCTCTGAGTACAGATAATGTAGTAGATGTCACCTGCAGTCCTATGTAACACCACAGATAACACAGTGATAACTCCCTGAGTACAGATAATGTAGTAGACGTCACCTGCAGTCCTATGTAACACCACAGATAACACAGTGATATCTCTCTGAGTACAGATAATGTAGTAGATGTCACCTGCAGTCCTATGTAACACCACAGATAACACAGTGATAACTCTCTGAGTACAGATAATGTAGTAGACGTCACCTGCAGTCCTATGTAACACCACAGATAACACAGTGATAACTCTCTGAGTACAGATAATGTAGTAGACGTCACCTGCAGTCCTATGTAACACAACAGATAACACAGTGATAACTCTGAGTACAGATAATGTAGTAGATGTCACCTGCAGTCCTATGTAACACCACACATAACACAGTGATAACTCTCTGAGTACAGATAATGTAGTAGATGTCACCTGCAGTCCTATGTAACACCACAGATAACACAGTGATAACTCTCTGAGTACAGATAATGTAGTAGATGTCACCTGCAGTCCTATGTAACACCACATATAACACAGTGATAACTCTCTGAGTACAGATAATGTGGTAGATGTCACCTGCAGTCCTATGTAACACCACACATAACACAGTGATAACTCTCTGAGTACAGATAATGTAGTAGATGTCACCTGCAGTCCTATGTAACACCACAGATAACACAGTGATAACTCTCTGAGTACAGATAATGTAGTAGATGTCACCTGCAGTCCTATGTAACACCACAGATAACACAGTGATAACTCTCTGAGTACAGATAATGTAGTAGATGTCACCTGCAGTCCTATGTAACACCACAGATAACACAGTGATAACTCTCTGAGTATAGATAATGTAGTAGATGTCACCTGCAGTCCTATGTAACACCACAGATAACACAGTGATAACTCTCTGAGTACAGATAATGTAGTAGACGTCACCTGCAGTCCTATGTAACATCACAGATAACACAGTGATGACTCCCTGAGTACAGATAATGTAGTAGATGTCACCTGCAGTCCTATGTAACACCACAGATAACACAGTGATAACTCTCTGAGTACAGATAATGTAGTAGATGTCACCTGCAGTCCTATGTAACACCACAGATAACACAGTGATAACTCTCTGAGTACAGATAATGTAGTAGATGTCACCTGCAGTCCTATGTAACACCACAGATAACACAGTGATAACTCTCTGAGTACAGATAATGTAGTAGACGTCACCTGCAGTCCTATGTAACACCACAGATAACACAGTGATAACTATCTGAGTACAGATAATGTAGTAGACGTCACCTGCAGTCCTATGTAACACCACAGATAACACAGTGATAACTCTCTGAGTACAGATAATGTAGTAGACGTCACCTGCAGTCCTATGTAACACCACAGATAACACAGTGATAACTCTCTGAGTACAGATAATGTAGTAGATGTCACCTGCAGTCCTATGTAACACCACAGATAACAGTGATAACTCTCTGAGTACAGATAATGTAGTAGATGTCACCTGCAGTCCTATGTAACACCACAGATAACACAGTGATAACTCTCTGAGTACAGATAATGTAGTAGATGTCACCTGCAGTCCTATGTAACACCACAGATAACACAGTGAAAACTCTCTGAGTACAGATAATGTAGTAGATGTCACCTGCAGTCCTATGTAACACCACAGATAACACAGTGATAACTCTCTGAGTACAGATAATGTAGTAGATGTCACCTGCAGTCCTATGTAACACCACAGATAACACAGTGATAACTCTCTGAGTACAGATAATGTAGTAGATGTCACCTGCAGTCCTATGTAACACCACAGAAAACACAGTGATCACTCTCTGAGTACAGATAATGTAGTAGATGTCACCTGCAGTCCTATGTAACACCACAGATAACACAGTGATAACTCTCTGAGTACAGATAATGTAGTAGATGTCACCTGCAGTCCTATGTAAGAGCACAGATAACACAGTGATATCTCTCTGAGTACAGATAATGTAGTAGATGTCACCTGCAGTCCTATGTAACACCACAGATAACACAGTGATAACTCTCTGAGTACAGATAATGTAGTAGATGCCACCTGCAGTCCTATGTAACACCACAGATAACACAGTGATAACTCTCTGAGTACAGATAATGTAGTAGATGTCACCTGCAGTCCTATGTAACACCACAGATAACACAGTGATAACTCTGAGTACAGATAATGTAGTAGATGTCACCTGCAGTCCTATGTAACACCACACATAACACAGTAATAACTCTCTGAGTACAGATAATGTGGTAGATGTCACCTGCAGTCCTATGTAACACCACAGATAACACAGTGATAACTCTCTGAGTACAGATAATGTAGTAGATGTCACCTGCAGTCCTATGTAACACCACAGATAACACAGTGATAACTCTGAGTACAGATAATGTAGTAGATGTCACCTGCAGTCCTATGTAACACCACACATAACACAGTGATAACTCTCTGAGTACAGATAATGTGGTAGATGTCACCTGCAGTCCTATGTAACACCACAGATAACACAGTGATAACTCTGAGTACAGATAATGTAGTAGATGTCACCTGCAGTCCTATGTAACACCACAGATAACACAGTGATAACTCTGAGTACAGATAATGTAGTAGATGTCACCTGCAGTCCTATGTAACACCACAGATAACACAGTGATAATTCTCTGAGTACAGATAATGTAGTAGATGTCACCTGCAGTCCTATGTAACACCACAGATAACACAGTGATAATTCTCTGAGTACAGATAATGTAGTAGATGTCACCTGCAGTCCTATGTAACACCACAGATAACACAGTGATAACTCTCTGAGTACAGATAATGTAGTAGATGTCACCTGCAGTCCTATGTAACACCACACATAACACAGTGATAACTCTCTGAGTACAGATAATGTGGTAGATGTCACCTGCAGTCCTATGTAACACCACAGATAACACAGTGATAACTCTGAGTACAGATAATGTAGTAGACGTCACCTGCAGTCCTATGTAACACCACAGATAACACAGTGATAACTCTCTGAGTACAGATAATGTAGTAGATGTCACCTGCAGTCCTATGTAACACCACACATAACACTGTGATAACTCTCTGAGTACAGATAATGTAGTAGATGTCACATGCAGTCCTATGTAACACCACACATAACACAGTGATAACTCTCTGAGTACAGATAATGTGGTAGATGTCACCTGCAGTCCTATGTAACACCACAGATAACACAGTGATAACTCTGAGTACAGATAATGTAGTAGATGTCACCTGCAGTCCTATGTAACACCACAGATAACACAGTGATATCTCTCTGAGTACAGATAATGTAGTAGATGTCACCTGCAGTCCTATGTAACACCACAGATAACACAGTGATCACTCTCTGAGTACAGATAATGTAGTAGATGTCACATGCAGTCCTATGTAACACCACAGATAACACAGTGATAACTCTGAGTACAGATAATGTAGTAGATGTCACCTGCAGTCCTATGTAAGAGCACAGATAACACAGTGATAACTCTCTGAGTACAGATAATGTGGTAGATGTCACCTGCAGTCCTATGTAAGAGCACAGATAACACAGTGATAACTCTCTGAGTACAGATAATGTAGTAGATGTCACCTGCAGTCCCATGTAACACCACAGATAACACAGTGATAACTCTCTGAGTACAGATAATGTAGTAGATGCCACCTGCAGTCCTATGTAACACCACAGATAACACAGTGATAACTCTGAGTACAGATAATGTAGTAGATGTCATCTGCAGTCCTATGTAACAGCACATATAACACAGTGATAACTCTCTGAGTACAGATAATGTAGTAGATGTCACCTGCAGTCCTATGTAACACCACAGATAACACAGTGATAACTCTCTGAGTACAGATAATGTAGTAGATGTCACCTGCAGTCCTATGTAACACCACAGATAACACAGTGATATCTCTCTGAGTACAGATAATGTAGTAGATGTCACCTGCAGTCCTATGTAACACCACAGATAACACAGTGATAACTCTCTGAGTACAGATAATGTAGTAGACGTCACCTGCAGTCCTATGTAACACCACAGATAACACAGTGATAACTCTCTGAGTACAGATAATGTAGTAGACGTCACCTGCAGTCCTATGTAACACCACAGATAACACAGTGATAACTCTGAGTACAGATAATGTAGTAGATGTCACCTGCAGTCCTATGTAACACCACACATAACACAGTGATAACTCTCTGAGTACAGATAATGTAGTAGATGACAACTGCAGTCCTATGTAACACCACAGATAACACAGTGATAACTCTCTGAGTACAGATAATGTAGTAGATGACACCTGCAGTCCTATGTAACATCACAGATAACACAGTGATAACTCTCTGAGTACAGATAATGTAGTATATGTCACCTGCAGTCCTATGTAACACCACAGATAACACAGTGATAACTCTCTGAGTACAGATAATGTAGTAGATGTCACCTGCAGTCCTATGTAACACCACAGATAACACAGTGATATCTCTCTGAGTACAGATAATGTAGTAGATGTCACCTGCAGTCCTATGTAACACCACAGATAACACAGTGATAACTCTCTGAGTACAGATAATGTAGTAGATGTCACCTGCAGTCCTATGTAAGAGCACAGATAACACAGTGATAACTCTCTGAGTACAGGTAATGTAGTAGATGCCACCTGCAGTCCTATGTAACACCACAGATAACACAGTGATAACTCTCTGAGTACAGATAATGTAGTAGATGTCACATGCAGTCCTATGTAACACCACAGATAACACAGTGATAACTCTCTGAGTACAGATAATGTAGTAGATCTCACCTGCAGTCCTATGTAACACCACAGATAACACAGTGATAACTCTCTGAGTACAGATAATGTAGTAGATGTCACCTGCAGTCCTATGTAACACCACAGATAACACAGTGATAACTCTCTGAGTACAGATAATGTAGTAGATGTCACCTGCAGTCCTATGTAAGAGCACAGATAACACAGTGATAACTCTCTGAGTACAGATAATGTAGTAGATGTCACCTGCAGTCCTATGTAACACCACAGATAACACAGTGATAACTCTCTGAGTACAGATAATGTAGTAGATGTCACCTGCAGTCCTATGTAACACCATAGATAACACAGTGATAACTCTCTGAGTACAGATAATGTAGTAGATGTCACCTGCAGTCCTATGTAACACCACAGATAACACAGTGATAACTCTCTGAGTACAGATAATGTAGTAGATGTCACCTGCAGTCCTATGTAAGAGCACAGATAACACAGTGATAACTCTCTGAGTACAGATAATGTAGTAGATGTCACCTGCAGTCCTATGTAACACCACAGATAACACAGTGATAACTCTCTGAGTACAGATAATGTAGTAGATGTCACCTGCAGTCCTATGTAAGAGCACAGATAACACAGTGATAACTCTCTGAGTACAGATAATGTAGTAGATGTCACCTGCAGTCCTATGTAACACCATAGATAACACAGTGATAACTCTCTGAGTACAGATAATGTAGTAGATGTCACCTGCAGTCCTATGTAACACCACAGATAACACAGTGATCACTCTCTGAGTACAGATAATGTAGTAGATGTCACCTGCAGTCCTATGTAACACCACAGATAACACAGTGATATCTCTCTGAGTACAGATAATGTGGTAGATGTCACCTGCAGTCCTATGTAACACCACAGATAACACAGTGATAACTCTCTGAGTACAGATAATGTAGTAGATGTCACCTGCAGTCCTATGTAAGAGCACAGATAACACAGTGATAACTCTCTGAGTATAGATAATGTGGTAGATGTCACCTGCAGTCCTATGTAACACCACAGATAACACAGTGATAACTCTCTGAGTACAGATAATGTAGTAGATGCCACCTGCAGTCCTATGTAACACCACAGATAACACAGTGATAACTCTGAGTACAGATAATGTAGTAGATGTCACCTGCAGTCCTATGTAACACCACACATAACACAGTGATAACTCTCTGAGTACAGATAATGTAGTAGATGTCACCTGCAGTCCTATGTAACACCACACATAACACAGTGATAACTCTCTGAGTACAGATAATGTAGTAGATGTCACCTGCAGTCCTATGTAACAACACAGATAACACAGTGATAACTCTGAGTACAGATAATGTAGTAGATGTCACCTGCAGTCCTATGTAACACCACAGATACCACAGTGATAACTCTCTGAGTACAGATAATGTAGTAGATGTCACCTGCAGTCCTATGTAACACCACAGATAACACAGTGATAACTCTCTGAGTATAGATAATGTAGTAGATGTCACCTGCAGTCCTATGTAACACCACAGATAACACAGTGATAACTCTCTGAGTACAGATAATGTGGTAGATGTCACCTGCAGTCCTATGTAACACCACAGATAACACAGTGATAATTCTCTGAGTACAGATAATGTAGTAGATGTCACCTGCAGTCCCATGTAACACCACAGATAACACAGTGATAACTCTCTGAGTATAGATAATGTAGTAGATGTCACCTGCAGTCCTATGTAACACCACAGATAACACAGTGATAACTCTGAGTACAGATAATGTAGTAGATGTCACCTGCAGTCCCATGTAACACCACAGATAACACAGTGATAACTCTCTGAGTACAGATAATGTAGTAGATGTCACCTGCAGTCCTATGTAACACCACAGATAACACTGTGATAACTCTCTGAGTACAGATAATGCAGTAGATGTCACCTGCAGTCCTATGTAACACCACAGATAACACAGTGATATCTCTCTGAGTACAGATAATGTAGTAGATGTCACCTGCAGTCCTATGTAACACCACAGATAACACAGTGATAACTCCCTGAGTACAGATAATGTAGTAGACGTCACCTGCAGTCCTATGTAACACCACAGATAACACAGTGATATCTCTCTGAGTACAGATAATGTAGTAGATGTCACCTGCAGTCCTATGTAACACCACAGATAACACAGTGATAACTCTCTGAGTACAGATAATGTAGTAGACGTCACCTGCAGTCCTATGTAACACCACAGATAACACAGTGATAACTCTCTGAGTACAGATAATGTAGTAGACGTCACCTGCAGTCCTATGTAACACAACAGATAACACAGTGATAACTCTGAGTACAGATAATGTAGTAGATGTCACCTGCAGTCCTATGTAACACCACACATAACACAGTGATAACTCTCTGAGTACAGATAATGTAGTAGATGTCACCTGCAGTCCTATGTAACACCACAGATAACACAGTGATAACTCTCTGAGTACAGATAATGTAGTAGATGTCACCTGCAGTCCTATGTAACACCACATATAACACAGTGATAACTCTCTGAGTACAGATAATGTGGTAGATGTCACCTGCAGTCCTATGTAACACCACACATAACACAGTGATAACTCTCTGAGTACAGATAATGTAGTAGATGTCACCTGCAGTCCTATGTAACACCACAGATAACACAGTGATAACTCTCTGAGTACAGATAATGTAGTAGATGTCACCTGCAGTCCTATGTAACACCACAGATAACACAGTGATAACTCTCTGAGTACAGATAATGTAGTAGATGTCACCTGCAGTCCTATGTAACACCACAGATAACACAGTGATAACTCTCTGAGTATAGATAATGTAGTAGATGTCACCTGCAGTCCTATGTAACACCACATATAACACAGTGATAACTCTCTGAGTACAGATAATGTGGTAGATGTCACCTGCAGTCCTATGTAACACCACAGATAACACAGTGATAACTCTCTGAGTACAGATAATGTAGTAGACGTCACCTGCAGTCCTATGTAACATCACAGATAACACAGTGATGACTCCCTGAGTACAGATAATGTAGTAGATGTCACCTGCAGTCCTATGTAACACCACAGATAACACAGTGATAACTCTCTGAGTACAGATAATGTAGTAGATGTCACCTGCAGTCCTATGTAACACCACAGATAACACAGTGATAACTCTCTGAGTACAGATAATGTAGTAGATGTCACCTGCAGTCCTATGTAACACCACAGATAACACAGTGATAACTCTCTGAGTACAGATAATGTAGTAGACGTCACCTGCAGTCCTATGTAACACCACAGATAACACAGTGATAACTATCTGAGTACAGATAATGTAGTAGACGTCACCTGCAGTCCTATGTAACACCACAGATAACACAGTGATAACTCTCTGAGTACAGATAATGTAGTAGATGTCACCTGCAGTCCTATGTAACACCACAGATAACACAGTGATCACTCCCTGAGTACAGATAATGTAGTAGATGTCATCTGCAGTCCTATGTAACACCACAGATAACACAGTGATAACTCTCTGAGTACAGATAATGTAGTAGATGTCACCTGCAGTCCTATGTAACACCACAGATAACACAGTGATAACTCTCTGAGTACAGATAATGTAGTAGATGTCATCTGCAGTCCTATGTAACACCACATATAACACAGTGATAACTCTCTGAGTACAGATAATGTAGTAGATGTCATCTGCAGTCCTATGTAACACCACAGATAACACAATGATAACTCTCTGAGTACAGATAATGTAGTATATGTCACCTGCAGTCCTATGTAACACCACAGATAACACAGTGATAACTCTCTGAGTACTGATAATGTAGTATATGTCACCTGCAGTCCTATGTAACACCACAGATAACACAGTGATAACTCTCTGAGTACAGATAATGTAGTATATGTCACCTGCAGTCCTATGTAACAACACAGATAACACAGTGATAACTCTCTGAGTACTGATAATGTAGTAGATGTCACCTGCAGTCCTATGTAAGAGCACAGATAACACAGTGATAACTCTCTGAGTACAGATAATGTGGTAGATGTCACCTGCAGTCCTATGTAACACCACAGATAACACAGTGATGACTCTCTGAGTACAGATAATGTAGTAGATGTCACCTGCAGTCCTATGTAACACCACAGATAGCACAGTGATAACTCTCTGAGTACAGATAATGTAGTAGATGTCACCTGCAGTCCTATGTAACACCACAGATAGCACAGTGATAACTCTCTGAGTACAGATAATGTAGTAGATGTCACCTGCAGTCCTATGTAACACCACAGATAACACAGTGATAACTCTCTGAGTACAGATAATGTAGTATATGTCACCTGCAGTCCTATGTAACAACACAGATAACACAGTGATAACACTCTGAGTACAGATAATGTAGTAGATGTCACCTGCAGTCCTATGTAAGAGCACAGATAACGCAGTGATAACTCTCTGAGTACAGATAATGTGGTAGATGTCACCTGCAGTCCTATGTAACACCACAGATAACACAGTGATAACTCTGAGTACAGATAATGTAGTAGATGTCACCTGCAGTCCTATGTAACACCACAGATAACACAGTGATAACTCTCTGAGTACAGATAATGTAGTAGATGTCACCTGCAGTCCTATGTAACACCACAGATAACACAGTGATGACTCTCTGAGTACAGATAATGTAGTAGATGTCACCTGCAGTCCTATGTAACACCACAGATAGCACAGTGATAACTCTCTGAGTACAGATAATGTAGTAGATGTCACCTGCAGTCCTATGTAACACCACAGATAGCACAGTGATAACTCTCTGAGTACAGATAATGTAGTAGATGTCACCTGCAGTCCTATGTAACACCACATATAACACAGTGATAACTCTCTGAGTACAGATAATGTAGTAGATGTCACCTGCAGTCCTATGTAACACCACAGATAGCACAGTGATAACTCTCTGAGTACAGATAATGTAGTAGATGTCATCTGCAGTCCTATGTAACACCACAGATAGCACAGTGATAACTCTCTGAGTACAGATAATGTAGTAGATGTCACCTGCAGTCCTATGTAACACCACAGATAACACAGTGATAACTCTCTGAGTACAGATAATGTAGTAGATGCCACCTGCAGTCCTATGTAACACCACAGATAGCACAGTGATAACTCTCTGAGTACAGATAATGTAGTAGATGTCACCTGCAGTCCTATGTAACACCACAGATAGCACAGTGATAACTCTCTGAGTACAGATAATGTAGTAGATGTCACCTGCAGTCCTATGTAACACCACAGATAGCACAGTGATAACTCTCTGAGTACAGATAATGTAGTAGATGTCACCTGCAGTCCTATGTAACACCACAGATAGCACAGTGATAACTCTCTGAGTACAGATAATGTAGTAGATGTCACCTGCAGTCCTATGTAACACCACAGATAACACAGTGATAACTCTCTGAGTACAGATAATGTAGTAGATGTCACCTGCAGTCCTATGTAACACCACAGATAGCACAGTGATAACTCTCTGAGTACAGATAATGTAGTAGATGTCACCTGCAGTCCTATGTAACACCACAGATAGCACAGTGATAACTCTCTGAGTACAGATAATGTAGTAGATGTCACCTGCAGTCCTATGTAACACCACAGATAACACAGTGATAACTCTCTGAGTACAGATAATGTAGTAGATGTCACGTGCAGTCCTATGTAACACCACAGATAACACAGTGATATCTCTCTGAGTACAGATAATGTAGTAGATGTCACCTGCAGTCCTATGTAACACCACAGATAACACAGTGATAACTCCCTGAGTACAGATAATGTAGTAGATGTCACCTGCAGTCCTATGTAACACCACAGAAAACACAGTGATAACTCTCTGTGTACAGATAATGTAGTAGATGTCACCTGCAGTCCTATGTAACACCACAGATAACACAGTGATAACTCTCTGAGTACAGATAATGTAGTAGATGTCACCTGCAGTCCTATGTAACACCACAGATAGTACAGTGATAACTCTCTGAGTACAGATAATGTAGTAGATGTCACCTGCAGTCCTATGTAACACCACAGATAACACAGTGATAACTCTCTGAGTACAGATAATGTAGTAGATGTCACCTGCAGTCCTATGTAACACCACAGATAACACAGTGATAACTCTCTGAGTACAGATAATGTAGTAGATGTCACCTGCAGTCCTATGTAAGAGCACAGATAACACAGTGATAACTCTCTGAGTACAGATAATGTAGTAGATGTCACCTGCAGTCCTATGTAACACCACAGATAACACAGTGATAACTCTCTGAGTACAGATAATGTAGTAGATGTCACCTGCAGTCCTATGTAAGAGCACAGATAACACAGTGATAACTCTCTGAGTACAGATAATGTAGTAGATGTCACCTGCAGTCCTATGTAACACCACAGATAACACAGTGATAACTCTCTGAGTACAGATAATGTAGTAGATGTCACCTGCAGTCCTATGTAACACCACAGATAACACAGTGATAACTCTGAGTACAGATAATGTAGTAGATGTCACCTGCAGTCCTATGTAACACCACAGATAACACAGTGATAACTCTCTGAGTACAGATAATGTAGTAGATGTCACCTGCAGTCCTATGTAAGAGCACAGATAACACAGTGATAACTCTCTGAGTACAGATAATGTAGTAGATGTCACCTGCAGTCCTATGTAACACCACAGATAACACAGTGATATCTCTCTGTGTACAGATAATGTAGTAGATGTCACCTGCAGTCCTATGTAACACCACAGATAACACAGTGATAACTCTCTGAGTACAGATAATGTAGTAGATGTCACCTGCAGTCCTATGTAACACCACATATAACACAGTGATAACTCTCTGAGTACAGATAATGTGGTAGATGTCACCTGCAGTCCTATGTAACACCACACATAACACAGTGATAACTCTCTGAGTACAGATAATGTAGTAGATGTCACCTGCAGTCCTATGTAACACCACAGATAACACAGTGATATCTCTCTGAGTACAGATAATGTAGTAGATGTCACCTGCAGTCCTATGTAACACCACAGATAACACAGTGATAACTCTCTGAGTATAGATAATGTAGTAGATGTCACCTGCAGTCCTATGTAACATCACAGATAACACAGTGATAACTCTCTGAGTACAGATAATGTAGTATATGTCACCTGCAGTCCTATGTAACACCACAGATAACACAGTGATAACTCTCTGAGTAAAGAAGCTTGAAAATTATAATCATTTACAAAGTGTTTTAAAAGTTTTCTTTCTCCGCTGCTGCCGTTGTATTTACATAGGACTGCCTGATGCGTTCGTTGCTATGAGGAGGTGATCATTGTGTGCTCTGGGGGCCGGGCCGGGGTGGTCTCTGCCTCTCGCATTCTCCGGCCGCTGCCCGTGGTCAGGAATGTCGCGGAGACGTCCCGCCGGGCACAGTCCTCGCACTGAGCCTTTGTTTTGGGATTAGTGGGGTCTCTGTGCGCCGGCTGGGACCTCCCTCCCGGGAACACGGCGTCCTGAGAAATGTCCAGCCAGTGTCCCCGGAGGAAGAGGAACCCGCCAGGAGCAGGTGAAGGTCTACAATATTCTGCACCGCATCATACAGGGTCGCCACACACAGAGGAGCCGAGGGGGCGGGACAGGGGGCGGGGCATAATGAGGAGGAGGAGCATGAGGCCAGGAGGAGCTGTACTGTGCAGTGTATATATACAGGAGGAGTGGTACTGTGCAGTGTATATATACAGGAGGAGTGGTACTGTGCAGTGTATATATACAGGACAGGAGGAGCGGTACTGTGCAGTGTATATATACAGGACAAGAGGAGTGGTACTGTGCAGTGTATATATACAGGACAGGAGGAGTGGTACTGTGCAGTGTATATATACAGGACAGGAGGAGCGGTACTGTGCAGTGTATATATACAGGACAGGAGGAGTGGTACTGTGCAGTGTATATATACAGGAGGAGTGGTACTGTGCAGTGTATATATACAGGAGGAGTGGTACTGTGCAGTGTATATATACAGGACAGGAGGAGCGGTACTGTGCAGTGTATATATACAGGACAAGAGGAGTGGTACTGTGCAGTGTATATATACAGGAGGAATGGTACTGTGCAGTGTATATATACAGGACAGGAGGAGTGGTACTGTGCAGTGTATATATACAGGAGGAGTGGTACTGTGCAGTGTATATATACAGGAGGAGTGGTACTGTGCAGTGTATATATACAGGACAGGAGGAGTGGTACTGTGCAGTGTATATATACAGGACAGGAGGAGTGGTACTGTGCAGTGTATATATACAGGACAGGAGGAGTAGTACTGTGCAGTGTATATATACAGGACAGGAGAAGGGGTATTGTGCAGTATATATATACGGGGGGGAGTTGGTGGTACTGTGCAGTGTATATATACGGGGGGGAGTTGGTGGTACTGTGCAGTGTATATATACAGGACAGGAGGAGTGGTACTGTGCAGTGTATATATACAGGACAGAAGGAGCGGTACTGTGCAGTGTATATATACAGGAGGAGTGGTACTGTGCAGTGTATATATACGGGGGGGAGTGGTGCTGTGCAGTGTATATATACAGGACAGGAGGAGTGGTACTGTGCAGTGTATATATACAGGACAGGAGGAGTGGTACTGTGCAGTGTATATATACAGGACAGGAGGAGTGGTACTGTACAGTTTATATATACAGGACAGGAGGAGCTGTACTGTGCAGTGTATATATACGAGGGGGAGTGGTACTGTGCAGTGTATATATACAGAACAGGAGGAGTGGTACTGTGCAGTGTATATATACAGGACAGGAGGAGTGGTACTGTGCAGTGTATATATACAGGACAGGAGGAGTGGTACTGTGTAGTGTATATATACAGGACAGGAGGAGTGGTACTGTGCAGTGTATATATACAGGACAGGAGGAGTGGTACTGTGCAGTGTATATATACAGGACAGGAGGAGTGGTACTGTGCAGTGTATATATACAGGACAGGAGGAGTGGTACTGTGCAGTGTATATATACAGGACAGGAGGAGTGGTACTGTGCAGTGTATATATACTGGAGGAGCGGTACTGTGCAGTGTATATATACAGGAGGAGCGGTAC
The DNA here is from genome assembly GCF_046119375.1 of Phyllobates terribilis. Classification (NCBI taxonomy): domain Eukaryota; kingdom Metazoa; phylum Chordata; class Amphibia; order Anura; family Dendrobatidae; genus Phyllobates; species Phyllobates terribilis. Next base: position 24,985 of record NW_027364411.1, read on the forward strand.
TGTGCAGTGTATATATACAGGAGGAGCGGTACTGTGCAGTGTATATATACAGGAGGAGTGGTACTGTGCAGTGTATATATACAGGACAGGAGGAGCGGTACTGTGCAGTGTATATATACAGGACAAGAGGAGTGGTACTGTGCAGTGTATATATACAGGAGCAGTGGTACTGTGCAGTGTATATATACAGGACAGGAGGAGTGGTACTGTGCAGTGTATATATACAGGACAGGAGGAGTGGTGCTGAGAGTAGCACCTGCCTCCTGAGCTCAAGCACTTCCAGGAGGAGGGTCGTCGTCTGCCTCTCTTCTCCCCAGGGAGAGGCAGGCTTACTGGGAGGCCGGCATGGCTTCCCAGCCTCCTATCCCCCGGTCTATGCCGGCGGGGGAGAAGGAGCCTCAACAACCGGCCCAGGAGGGAGTGAGGAGATCGGGAAGGGTGAGGAAGAATACATCCACCTGCTCCAACCCCGAGACTGTTCACCGCCAGCCCAGAGAGGGAGACCGGGGCACCCCAGGCCCCAGGAACAAGAGCCCAGCAAGATCCTGGGGGGAGATGAGCTCCAGCGAGTCCACAAGTTCCTTCTCCTCCCGAGTGGTCGCCACGTTGCGAGAGTACGAGGACGCCGGCAAAGCACTAACCCAGCTGAAAGAGGAGCTGAGGGAGGCCCGGGTCCTGAACGCCCGGGCGTCCAACAAGGAGAGACCCGCGACCTCCCAGAGGGTTAAAGCCCTCAGAGACGAGGTGGTCAGGTTAGTGCTCCTCCGGGAGGGGATTGAGAAAAGCGCAGGTCCCTTCCTGGAGAGGTTTAAGAACCAGCGGCGGTTCTCAGAAATGAAGGGGTTAAACACCTCAGGAGAACCGCCAGCCGGCGTCCTTAGTGAAGAGGAGGAGGAGGATGAAGAGGTGACTGGAGTCTCAGTTGCTGGAGCCAGTGAGGGGCAGAGCCGGAGCTCAAGTGGTCTCCCTGCAGGGCAGAGGACTCCCACAGCAGAGGCTGGAGTGTCGGGGGAGGAGGAGGAAGGAGGACTGCTGAGGGAGATCCGACTGCTGGAGTCTCCAGTGGACCTGACGCGGTTTTCCTTCGGTGAGGACAAACCAGTGGAGGAGACAGGGAAGAGGAAGAAGAAGAAGACCGGAGGAGCTGCACAGGAGGTGGTGAGTTATAAGTATGTACCAATGTCTGATGTTGCGCCTGCCACCTTCTGTTTAAACCCCACCAAACCTAAAGGCACGGGCTCTGCAGTGGGCTCGAGGCAGAGGCAAGGTGGGGAGAGGAGGAGGACGTCCGGCGATGCTGCCATCTGTGCGGGGAACAGTGCAGGGGGCGAGGCTGTGGAGGTACTCACAGCGCCGGACATAGGGAGTTCTGTGGAGTTTCCCACCCTGCGCTCTGCGGCTAAGCCGGTTATCACCGGGGCTGGGGGGGCAGGGAAGGATGTGAAAAACACATCAGCAAAGAACACTGGGCACACTGCTGCGACAGGGGGGCAGTGTGCCCCAGCGCCCAAAAAGGACACTAAGACCCCAAAGTCTGTGGGTGCAGGGCGGGCAGAGGTGCCGAGAAAACAGTCTGGCCAGAACAAGGACCAAAATGCTGCAGTAGGGGGGCGGGGCGCTCCAGCAGACGACCTGCAGAAAGCCAGCAGCAACCAAAGGGAAACGGGTGTGGTGCTGCAGGGAAAGGAGTCTCTGGAAGTGCTCCCCTCCCCCGGCCCAGCAGGTGTGAGTGCAGAGACACCAGACACAAGGGAGGAAGGAATGGAGGTGACTGTGGAAGGTGCAGAGAACAGCAGAGGTAATGGGGTGACAAGTAAAGGGAATGTAAATAGTGGTGCAGTGAATGATGGGAGTAATGGTGGAGCAGATGGTGAGAGTAATGGTGGAGCAGATGATGAGAGTAGTAGGAATGGTGGAATTAGTGGTACAGTGAATGATGATGCAGCAAATGGTGGGGGTAGTGGTGGAATGAATGCTGGGAGTTGTGGGAATGATGGGAGTTGTGGTGTAGCAAATGTTGGGGGTAGTGGTGTAATGAATGATGGGAGTAATGGTCCTGCGAATGGTGTGAGTAGTAGTGGAGTGAACGATGGGAGTAATGGTCCTGCGAATGGTGTGAATAGTACTGGAGTGAATGGTGGGAGCAGCACTGGTGTTGGTGGGGGGGAAGTAGGTGCTGGTCCCGCTGCCCCCCCAGCATTGGCGGGGGCTTCAGCCCAAAGCTATTCAGGAGCTGTCAGTGCTGGGGGTAGTAGTGCGCCCTCGTCTGGTGGCCCTGGGGATGGTGACTTGCAACAGCAGCTCCTGGACGCCCTGAGGAGAGGGGAGAGCTCCATCACTGTAGAGGGGAGGGAGGTTGATCTGTCTTTCTGGATAGAGAGACATGGTCTTTCAGCCTTCCGAGATAGAGGGGCAGAGACTGTCTGGTCTCTGCCGACAACGGGGCAGAGGAGTAACCGTAGGAACGTGGTCCGTCTCCAGTGGGTAAGCAAGGATGCCTGTCCTGATAGGTCGAAGGTGGTTGAGCTCCTGCTGGGGATGGGCTTTGCGGCATATGACATCTTTGCCTTGATCCATCCCTATGGGACCTCCTACTTCGATGTCAGCTTCATGAGACCGGAGGGCCTTGAGCTTTTCTGGTCTCGCCATGAGCTGGCTCGGAGTCGCCCCGAATGGCATGGTCTCTTTCCCCTGGCAATAACTCGCCAAGATTCAGTCAGGAAAGTGACCGTTCTGACTAGTAACGAGTCGCTTTCCTGTATGGACATTACCACCTGGGTGAGTAGATACGGAGAGGTCACCAATATTCCCGAAAAGAATCTGGATGACCATGGTATCTGGTCAGGGGCCTGGACCTTCATGGTGAGATTGAAGGTTTCGGGAAACACTGTTACCCATATCCCCTCCTCAACCTTTTTGGGGAGGGATAGGATCTTGATTTTCTACCGGGGGCAGCCTAAGGTCTGTCACAGGTGCGGTAGCCCCACACACTTCAGTGCGCAGTGTACCACCCAGAAATGCGCACTGTGTGGGGACCTCGGTCATCTTGCTGCTGCCTGTCGCAGGATTAGGTGTAACTTGTGTGGTGACCTCGGTCACCCGTTCAGTCGCTGTCCGCGTTCCTTCGCCAATGCGGTCCTGAAAGCGGCGAGTGTGGGACAGGCGCAAGCCGGGACTAATCTTGCCGGTGAAGGGACCAGTAGGGGCAGGGGAGGCAGGGATCCGGTGAGGAGCAAGCTGCCGCCATCCACCATCAGGCGGCAGGAGAAGCGCCGTGGGGACAGGGGGCAGGGAGTAATGTCCCTAAACTCTGACCCAGGTACTTCACTTGCAGCTGAGGATCCTAAAGACAGTGAATTGAGCGAGGAAGTCAAGAGACTTGAAAGGGAAGAGCGAGAGGACGCCACGTCTTCCCAGGAACCCTCTTCTGGTGACAGTCTAGATGAGGGAGAGGGGGAGTGGTCACAGAAAAAGAAAAAGGGTAACAGGAAAACGGCCAGAGGTAGGAGGGGGACCAGGTCTCGAGCTGCCTCTTTGGAGTGCGACCCCTCTGACTCTCTGGCCATGATCCAAGCGCCATTGGAGGGTTCAGCCGCCCCCCCTCTGGTGGATCTCTCCAACCGGTTCGGGGCTCTCCAGGACCTCCCTCTGGAGGGGGGAAGTGGGGACCCGGGGCCGGAGGTTGCGGACAAGGTGGTTGGGGCTCAGGAGATGGCTGGGTCTTCCTCTCGGGGGGCAAATACAAAGCCCTCTGGGGGGACGACTAACCCAGGACCACCAGACGAGGGCAAGAATCTATGTAAGGAGAGAATGGATGAATCTGTTTGTCTTAAGCGCACTAAAAACCCGTCATTATCAGAGGAAGAGGTTGGGACTGTCAGTGGTGGGAAGAAAAAGGCTATCTAATTCAATCAATCATGATGGCGGCACCCACCCCGTTGACGCTGGCAACTATTAATGTTTGCAGCATAAAGTCAGATGCGGCAAGGTACACGGCCTTTCATTTTCTCGGCCAACTTGACGCCGACATTTTGTTTTTGCAGGAGACCAGGTTGACCGATATATCAACCTTGCATAAAGCAAGGCGGGAGTGGAGGCATGGGCCCTCCTACTGGTCTCTTGCGGCCGAGCCGTATAGCGGGGTGGCGGTCCTTTTTAAGACCGCAGCGGTTGAATGCAGACGAGTGATCGAATTAGAAATGGGGAGATGCTTGATCCTAGATGTCTCCATGGGGGGACAAGAGCTTCGGCTCATTAACATCTATGGTTCCCAGTCCAAGTGGGACCGCAAATGTCTCTTCCTGAAGATCAAACCTTTTTTATTTTCGAGTCGGCAGGTGGTCTTCGGAGGGGATTTCAACAATGTCACGAGATCCTGTGATAGAGGAGGTTCCGGAGACCGGCTGGCTTATGACTGCGTCGCGTTAAACAGGATAGTGAGTGAGGCTCGCCTGGTGGATGTCCACATCCGGCACAACCCGGGCGACACGGGATTCACCTTTTTTAGAGGTAGTCAGTGCAGGTCTAGGCTAGATAGGTTTTATTTGAAGGAGGAGGCCGTCTCTTCGCCGTTGTCGGTTGTGGAGGTGGAGTTCTCCGATCACTGTTTGATTATGTTTTCTCTCAACGTTACAGAGACTCCTCGGATGGGAAGAGGCTATTGGAAGCTGAATTCATCACTCCTTGAGGAAGAAGCTGTAAGACGGTCTTTTGAGGAATTCTTTCAGAGCCAGGTACCATTGCTGGGCCTAAGTAACACTAAGTCGGAGTGGTGGGAGATGTTCAAACATCGGGTGGCGAGATTCTTCCGGCAGCTCTCGAACCTCAGAAGCCTGAACAGGGATCGCCTGTATCAGAGCCTGAGGAGGAAACTCGAGCATCTTGTCTCGACTGGAGGTAGCCGCGAGGAGATCTCCAGAGTGAAGTCCTTGCTGAAGAGGTGTCAGTACGATAGGCACGCATCTTTGGTTTTCGAGAGGGACTACGGGAAGTACTGCTCGCCCGACCCTTACAGAAACTGTAAGATGTCAGTGAATAGTAAGATAGTGACGGGGCTGGTGGACAGTACAGGGTCCCTGAGAAGGTCCAGATCAGGGATCTTGGAGGTTGTCAGTTCCTACTACTCGCACCTCTTGGGAAGGAGGGAGCTTGATCGTGACGGGATGTCGGCTTTCCTGGCTGAATCTGTTCCTGAGCCAGGGGCTGACCTCTCGCTGGGCGATTTGGCAGAAGCGATCAAAGAAGAGGAAGTGAGACTGGCGATCGATGGGCTTAGGCCCAAAAAGTCGCCAGGTCCGGATGGCTTAACATCCGAGTTCTTTAGGACCTTTAGGGACTCTTTGGTCCCCCTCTTGACTCAGGTGTTTAACGAGTGTCTCTCCTCGGGCACTCTGCCGAGATCATTAAGGAGGTCAGCTTTGATCATTTTGTCAAAGGGTAAGGATCCGTCACGCATTGAGAACTGGCGTCCCATAGCGCTTCTCAATGTGGACAGGAAGATTTTGGCTAAGATACTTTTCAACAGGCTGGTGAAGTTTGCACCCCGGCTCCTTTCGGAGGTTCAGCACTGTTGCGTTCCTGGCCGTAGCACTTTTAGTGCTGTTCTAGGTGTCCGAGAGGCCGTGGAGCAAGGCAGGGCGGGCCTCTGGAAGGGGTTCTTGCTGACCCTGGATCAGGCAAAAGCCTTTGATCGGGTTAACCACGAGTACCTCTGGTCCACTCTTTTGAGGTATGGTCTGCCTGGAGGGTTTGTGGACTGGCTTAAGACCTTGTATACAGGGGCTGAGACTTTCCCTCTGGTGAATGGGTGGATTGGACGACCTTTTGGGGTAGGATCCGGTGTCCGTCAGGGCTGTCCTCTTAGCCCTTTGCTTTACGCGTTTGCGATCGATCCCTTCCTCAGAAGGATCGATTGTAGACCGTTGGCGGGGGTGCGGATGGGCGGGGCGGCGCCGGAGACTATCCTGAGGGTGGTGGCCTACGCGGACGATGTCACCGTCTTTGTTTCTTCGCAAGAGGAGGCAGCAGCGGTGATGTCAGAAGTGGAGCGCTACTCGGAGGCATCCGGGTCCAAGGTCAGCCAGGATAAGTGTGAGAGTCTCTGGCTGGGAGGCGGAGATCCCGGGTTTGATCTTCCGGACACCCTCCCCGAACCCCAAGAACATGCCAAAGTCCTGGGCATCGAATTCGGCCAGGGTGATTACCCCATGAAAAACTGGGAAGGCAGAATCAAAGGTGTCGCCCAAAGAGTGGACCAATGGAGGGGTTGGTCTTTGACCCTGAGGGAAAGGGTTTGCCTGTGCAAAGCTTTCCTGCTCCCCTTGCTAATCTACCTGGGCAGCGTCTGTGTCTTGCCAGAGCCTCTCTGGACACGGGTCTACAGTCTGTTCTTCCAGATGTTATGGGGGAACAGACTGAACCTAGTCAAGCGGGAGGTCACTTACCGCACGAGGAGACTAGGGGGTTTGAATATGGTGAACCCCGTGGTGTTCCTAGTGAACACTTTCTTGAAGGTGAACGTGGCAAACCTCTGGAAAGAGAGGGCTCCTCCGTGGGTATTCTCCTGCAAGGGATGGTTTCAGCCTTTCTTCCAGGAATGGGAGACAGGGGGAAGATTGAAGGATCTTCGCACACCACACGGGCATCTCCCGGCTTATGTTACCCCGGTTCTGAAAATGATCCGCCGGTGGGGTCTGGGAATGTGGGAGGTGAGGTCCCTCCCGAGGAAACTCCTCGATATGAGGGTCTTGCTTTCTCATTTTCAGAGTCCATTGGCCCTCAAAGACTGCCCAAGTCGGGATCTGGAGGTTGGGTTGAGTTTGTTAAATTCTACCAGGATCCCCGAGAAGTACTGGGACTTGACTTGGCGCTGCTTCCATGGTAAGCTGTATGTGAGGGACAATTTGAAGTACAGGAGCTCCGAGGACAGGAATTGCCCCCGTGAGGCTTGTGCTAACGTGCTGGAAAGCATGGAGCACTTCCTGCTTCATTGTCCCTTTAATACAGAGGTGTACAACAGGGTGGGGGCTTCCATTGGTTGGCCGCGGCTGGCTACTCTGTCCTACGCCGGGTGGGCCTATGGAGCGTTCGGAGACCTTGGGAGAAGGGACCGAGACACTTTATTCATAGTCAGCGCAGTGGTGAGGTATTTCACGTGGAACGCACGAGTTTTAGTCTCGACGCAGAGTAAAATCCTCCATGTAGATGAAGTCTGTAGGAACATCCTAGGTGACCTGGTGAAGGTACGTTCTCTGGAGTATGAAAGACTGGGTGCCCGGAGGGCGGCCCGTCTCTGGAGGGGCTTTTCCTTCAGGGTGCCTTAGTCCGGTAGTACTCCTATATCCTGGTGGTGGGCTGATGTCTTTCCACCCTAGATTTTTGTTTTGTATTTCTGTCTCCTGAATAGAAGGTTTGCCGGCATCGAACTTGAGCCTTGGATGGTGAGTGTGTAGGTTGTGTTCTGTATATATTGTATATAATGTATAATAGGGGTTTTTAGTTAGGTTGGGTGGGGGATTTGGGGGGGTTTTCATCGGTGGTGATAAGAGGACTGATCTGGCCTGGTCCAGGCCCCGCCTGGGGAAAAACTTTGGGGCCTGATCCTAGCTCGGAGTAATCCTGAACTTTGTGGCCAGAGCTAGATCAGGGGTGGTGGGATAGTTAGTGTAGGTCTGTGTTTTATATATATATTAAAAATTACAAAAAAAATATAAAATATAAAAAAAAAAAAAAAAAAAATAAATTGTCCATGTCACTATTGTATATATTGTTATTTTTGGTTTTCTGTGGTGTGAATGAGGTGCGGTAAGGGGGTGACTAAGGTCAGGCAGTGGGACCAGTAGGTTAGTGTTAGTTCCCGGTTGTATATACGTTATATTAGGTTTAGTGTTTTATTGTATATAATCTTGTATATAGGACGGTGTTTTATGTGTATATAGGACGGTGTGAGCGTTGTGTGGGGTTGTATATAGTAGTATGAATGAAGCTGGGCCGGGGGTCTTATAGGTTTTATAATAGTTATTTCCTGTATATATATATATATTCCTGGGGGGATTTATTTTGTTTCTATTTTCTGTGATTTGTCGTCTTGTTTTGTTCTTATGTTCGGTGTCCTGTAATGTATTATTGTTCTGTCATGTACTGTATATATACAGGAGGAGTGGTACTGTGCAGTGTATATATACAGGAGGAGTGGTACTGTGCAGTGTATATATACAGGAGGAGTGGTACTGTGCAGTGTATATATACAGGTGGAGTGGTACTGTGCAGTGTATATATACAGGTGGAGTGGTACTGTGCAGTGTATATATACAGGTGGAGTGGTACTGTGCAGTGTATATATACAGGAGGAGTGGTACTGTGCAGTGTATATATACAGGACAGGAGGAGAGGTACTGTGCAGTGTATATATACAGGAGGAGTGGTACTGTGCAGTGTATATATACAGGTGGAGTGGTACTGTGCAGTGTATATATACAGGAGGAGTGGTACTGTGCAGTGTATATATACAGGACAGGAGGAGAGGTACTGTGCAGTGTATATATACAGGAGGAGTGGTACTGTGCAGTGTATATATACAGGAGGAGTGGTACTGTGCAGTGTATATATACAGGAGGAGTGGTACTGTGCAGTGTATATATACAGGAGGAGTGGTACTGTGCAGTGTATATATACAGGACAGGAGGAGTGGTACTGTGCAGTGTATATATACAGGACAGGAGGAGTGGTACTGTGCAGTGTATATATACAGGACAGGAGGAGTGGTACTGTGCAGTGTATATATACAGGAGGAGCGGTACTGTGCAGTGTATATATACAGGACAGGAGGAGTGGTGCTGTGCAGTGTATATATACAGGAGGAGTGGTACTGTGCAGTGTATATATACAGGACAGGAGGAGTGGTACTGTGCAGTGTATATATACAGGACAGGAGGAGTGGTACTGTGCAGTGTATATATACAGGACAGGAGGAGTGGTACTGTGCAGTGTATATATACAGGACAGGAGGAGTAGTACTGTGCAGTGTATATATACAGGACAGGAGAAGGGGTACTGTGCAGTATATATATACGGGGGGGAGTTGGTGGTACTGTGCAGTGTATATATACGGGGGGAGTTGGTGGTACTGTGCAGTGTATATATACAGGACAGAAGGAGCGGTACTGTGCAGTGTATATATACAGGAGTGGTACTGTGCAGTGTATATATACAGAACAGGAGGAGTGGTGCTGTGCAGTGTATATATACAGGACAGGAGGAGTGGTACTGTGCAGTGTATATATACAGGACAGAAGGAGCGGTACTGTGCAGTGTATATATACAGGAGGAGTGGTACTGTGCAGTGTATATATACAGGACAGGAGGAGTGGTACTGTGCAGTGTATATATACAGAACAGGAGGAGTGGTACTGTGCAGTGTATATATACAGGACAGGAGGAGTGGTGCTGAGAGTAGCACCTGCCTCCTGAGCTCAAGCACTTCCAGGAGGAGGGTCGTCGTCTGCCTCTCTTCTCCCCAGGGAGAGGCAGGCCTACTGGGAGGCCGGCATGGCTTCCCAGCCTCCTATCCCCCGGTCTATGCCGGCGGGGGAGAAGGAGCCTCAACAACCGGCCCAGGAGGGAGTGAGGAGATCGGGAAGGGTGAGGAAGAATACATCCACCTGCTCCAACCCCGAGACTGTTCACCGCCCGCCCAGAGAGGGAGACCGGGGCACCCCAGGCCCCAGGAACAAGAGCCCAGCAAGATCCTGGGGGGAGATGAGCTCCAGCGAGTCCACAAGTTCCTTCTCCTCCCGAGTGGTCGCCACGTTGCGAGAGTACGAGGACGCCGGCAAAGCACTAACCCAGCTGAAAGAGGAGCTGAGGGAGGCCCGGGTCCTGAACACCCGGGCGTCCAACAAGGAGAGACCCGCGACCTCCCAGAGGGTTAAAGCCCTCAGAGACGAGGTGGTCAGGTTAGTGCTCCTCCGGGAGGGGATTGAGAAAAGCGCAGGTCCCTTCCTGGAGAGGTTTAAGAACCAGCGGCGGTTCTCAGAAATGAAGGGGTTAAACACCTCAGGAGAACCGCCAGCCGGCGTCCTTAGTGAAGAGGAGGAGGAGGATGAAGAGGTGACTGGAGTCTCAGTTGCTGGAGCCAGTGAGGGGCAGAGCCGGAGCTCAAGTGGTCTCCCTGCAGGGCAGAGGACTCCCACAGCAGAGGCTGGAGTGTCGGGGGAGGAGGAGGAAGGAGGACTGCTGAGGGAGATCCGACTGCTGGAGTCTCCAGAGGACCTGACGCGGTTTTCCTTCGTTGAGGACAAACCAGTGGAGGAGACAGGGAAGAGGAAGAAGAAGAAGACCGGAGGAGCTGCACAGGAGGTGGTGAGTTATAAGTATGTACCAATGTCTGATGTTGCACCTGCCACCTTCTGTTTAAACCCCACCAAACCTAAAGGCACGGGCTCTGCAGTGGGCTCGAGGCAGAGGCAAGGTGGGGAGAGGAGGCGGACGTCCGGCGATGCTGCCATCTGTGCGGGGAACAGTGCAGGGGGCGAGGCTGTGGAGGTACTCACAGCGCCGGACATAGGGAGTTCTGTGGAGTTTCCCACCCTGCGCTCTGCGGCTAAGCCGGTTATCACCGGGGCTGGGGGGGCAGGGAAGGATGTGAAAAACACATCAGCAAAGAACACTGGGCACACTGCTGCGACAGGGGGGCAGTGTGCCCCAGCGCCCAAAAAGGACACTAAGACCCCAAAGTCTGTGGGTGCAGGGCGGGCAGAGGTGCCGAGAAAACAGTCTGGCCAGAACAAGGACCAAAATGCTGCAGTAGGGGGGCGGGGCGCTCCAGCAGACGACCTGCAGAAAGCCAGCAGCAACCAAAGGGAAACGGGTGTGGTGCTGCAGGGAAAGGAGTCTCTGGAAGTGCTCCCCTCCCCCGGCCCAGCAGGTGTGAGTGCAGAGACACCAGACACAAGGGAGGAAGGAATGGAGGTGACTGTGGAAGGTGCAGAGAACAGCAGAGGTAATGGGGTGACAAGTAAAGAGAATAGAAATAGTGGTGCAGTGAACGATGGGAGTAATGGTGGAGCAGATGGTGAGAGTAATGGTGGAGCAGATGATGAGAGTAATGGTGGAGCAGATGATGAGAGTAGTAGGAATGGTGGAATTAGTGGTACAGTGAATGATGATGCAGCAAATGGTGGGGGTAGTGGTGCAGTGAATGATGATGTAGCAAATGGTGGGGGTAGTGGTGGAATGAATGCTGGGAGTTGTGGGAATGGTGGGAGTTGTGGTGTAGCAAATGTTGGGGGTAGTGGTGTAATGAATGGTGGGAGTAATGGTCCTGCGAATGGTGTGAGTAGTAGTGGAGTGAACGATGGGAGTAATGGTCCTGCGAATGGTGTGAATAGTACTGGAGTGAATGGTGGGAGCAGCACTGGTGTTGGTGGGGGGGAAGTAGGTGCTGGTCCCGCTGCCCCCCCAGCATTGGCGGGGGCTTCAGCCCAAAGCTATTCAGAAGCTGTCAGTGCTGGGGGTAGTAGTGCGCCCTCGTCTGGTGGCCCTGGGGATGGTGACTTGCGACAGCAGCTCCTGGACGCCCTGAGGAGAGGGGAGAGCTCCATCACTGTAGAGGGGAGGGAGGTTGATCTGTCTTTCTGGATAGAGAGACATGGTCTTTCAGCCTTCCGAGATAGAGGGGCAGAGACTGTCTGGTCTCTGCCGACAACGGGGCAGAGGAGTAACCGTAGGAACGTGGTCCGTCTCCAGTGGGTAAGCAAGGATGCCTGTCCTGATAGGTCGAAGGTGGTTGAGCTCCTGCTGGGGATGGGCTTTGCGGCATATGACATCTTTGCCTTGATCCATCCCTATGGGACCTCCTACTTCGATGTCAGCTTCGTGAGACCGGAGGGCCTTGAGCTTTTCTGGTCTCGCCATGAGCTGGCTCGGAGTCGCCCCGAATGGCATGGTCTCTTTCCCCTGGCAATAACTCGCCAAGATTCAGTCAGGAAAGTGACCGTTCTGACTAGTAACGAGTCGCTTTCCTGTATGGACATTACCACCTGGGTGAGTAGATACGGAGAGGTCACCAATATTCCCGAAAAGAATCTGGATGACCATGGTATCTGGTCAGGGGCCTGGACCTTCATGGTGAGATTGAAGGTTTCGGGAAACACTGTTACCCATATCCCCTCCTCAACCTTTTTGGGGAGGGATAGGATCTTGATTTTCTACCGGGGGCAGCCTAAGGTCTGTCACAGGTGCGGTAGCCCCACACACTTCAGTGCGCAGTGTACCACCCAGAAATGCGCACTGTGTGGGGACCTCGGTCATCTTGCTGCTGCCTGTCGCAGGATTAGGTGTAACTTGTGTGGTGACCTCGGTCACCCGTTCAGTCGCTGTCCGCGTTCCTTCGCCAATGCGGTCCTGAAAGAGGCGAGTGTGGTACAGGCGCAAGCCGGGACTAATCTTGCCGGTGAAGGGACCAGTAGGGGCGGGGGAGGCAGGGATCCGGTGAGGAGCAAGCTGCCGCCATCCACCATCAGGCGGCAGGAGCAGCGCCGTGGGGACAGGGGGACAGGGGGCAGGGAGTAATGTCCCTAAACTCTGACCCAGGTACTTCACTTGCAGCTGAGGATCCTAAAGACAGTGAATTGAGCGAGGAAGTCAAGAGACTTGAAAGGGAAGAGCGAGAGGACGCCACGTCTTCCCAGGAACCCTCTTCTGGTGACAGTCTAGATGAGGGAGAGGGGGAGTGGTCACAGAAAAAGAAAAAGGGTAACAGGAAAACGGCCAGAGGTAGGAGGGGGACCAGGTCTCGACCTGCCTCTTTGGAGTGCGACCCCTCTGACTCTCTGGCCATGATCCAAGCGCCATTGGAGGGTTCAGCCGCCCCCCCTCTGGTGGATCTCTCCAACCGGTTCGGGGCTCTCCAGGACCTCCCTCTGGAGGGGGGAAGTGGGGACCCGGGGCCGGAGGTTGCGGACAAGGTGGTTGGGGCTCAGGAGATGGCTGGGTCTTCCTCTCGGGGGGCAAATACAAAGCCCTCTGGGGGGATGACTAACCCAGGACCACCAGACGAGGGCAAGAATCTATGTAAGGAGAGAATGGATGAATCTGTTTGTCTTAAGCGCACTAAAAACCCGTCATTATCAGAGGAAGAGGTTGGGACTGTCAGTGGTGGGAAGAAAAAGGCTATCTAATTCAATCAATCATGATGGCGGCACCCACCCCGTTGAAGCCGACATTTTGTTTTTGCAGGAGACCAGGTTGACCGATATATCAACCTTGCATAAAGCAAGGCGGGAGTGGAGGCATGGGCCCTCCTACTGGTCTCTTGCGGCCGAGCCGTATAGCGGGGTGGCGGTCCTTTTTAAGACCGCAGCGGTTGAATGCAGACGAGTGATCGAATTAGAAATGGGGAGATGCTTGATCCTAGATGTCTCCATGGGGGGACAAGAGCTTCGGCTCATTAACATCTATGGTTCCCAGTCCAAGTGGGACCGCAAATGTCTCTTCCTGAAGATCAAACCTTTTTTATTTTCGAGTCGGCAGGTGGTCTTCGGAGGGGATTTCAACAATGTCACGAGATCCTGTGATAGAGGAGGTTCCGGAGACCGGCTGGCTTATGACTGCGTCGCGTTAAACAGGATAGTGAGTGAGGCTCGCCTGGTGGATGTCCACATCCGGCACAACCCGGGCGACACGGGATTCACCTTTTTTAGAGGTAGTCAGTGCAGGTCTAGGCTAGATAGGTTTTATTTGAAGGAGGAGGCCGTCTCTTCGCCGTTGTCGGTTGTGGAGGTGGAGTTCTCCGATCACTGTTTGATTATGTTTTCTCTCAACGTTACAGAGACTCCTCGGATGGGAAGAGGCTATTGGAAGCTGAATTCATCACTCCTTGAGGAAGAAGCTGTAAGACGGTCTTTTGAGGAATTCTTTCAGAGCCAGGTACCATTGCTGGGCCTAAGTAACACTAAGTCGGAGTGGTGGGAGATGTTCAAACATCGGGTGGCGAGATTCTTCCGGCAGCTCTCGAACCTCAGAAGCCTGAACAGGGATCGCCTGTATCAGAGCCTGAGGAGGAAACTCGAGTATCTTGTCTCGACTGGAGGTAGCCGCGAGGAGATCTCCAGAGTGAAGTCCTTGCTGAAGAGGTGTCAGTACGATAGGCACGCATCTTTGGTTTTCGAGAGGGACTACAGGAAGTACTGCTCGCCCGACCCTTACAGAAACTGTAAGATGTCAGTGAATAGTAAGATAGTGACGGGGCTGGTGGACAGTACGGGGTCCCTGAGAAGGTCCAGATCAGGGATCTTGGAGGTTGTCAGTTCCTACTACTCGCACCTCTTGGGAAGGAGGGAGCTTGATCGTGACGGGATGTCGGCTTTCCTGGCTGAATCTGTTCCTGAGCCAGGGGCTGACCTCTCGCTGGGCGATTTGGCAGAAGCGATCAAAGAAGAGGAAGTGAGACTGGCGATCGATGGGCTTAGGCCCAAAAAGTCGCCAGGTCCGGATGGCTTAACATCCGAGTTCTTTAGGACCTTTAGGGACTCTTTGGTCCCCCTCTTGACTCAGGTGTTTAACGAGTGTCTCTCCTCGGGCACTCTGCCGAGATCATTAAGGAGGTCAGCTTTGATCATTTTGTCAAAGGGTAAGGATCCGTCACGCATTGAGAACTGGCGTCCCATAGCACTTCTCAATGTGGACAGGAAGATTTTGGCTAAGATACTTTTCAACAGGCTGGTGAAGTTTGCACCCCGGCTCCTTTCGGAGGTTCAGCACTGTTGCGTTCCTGGCCGTAGCACTTTTAGTGCTGTTCTAGGTGTCCGAGAGGCCGTGGAGCAAGGCAGGGCGGGCCTCTGGAAGGGGTTCTTGCTGACCCTGGATCAGGCAAAAGCCTTTGATCGGGTTAACCACGAGTACCTCTGGTCCACTCTTTTGAGGTATGGTCTGCCTGGAGGGTTTGTGGACTGGCTTAAGACCTTGTATGCAGGGGCTGAGACTTTCCCTCTGGTGAATGGGTGGATTGGACGACCTTTTGGGGTAGGATCCGGTGTCCGTCAGGGCTGTCCTCTTAGCCCTTTGCTTTACGCGTTTGCGATCGATCCCTTCCTCAGAAGGATCGATTGTAGACCGTTGGCGGGGGTGCGGATGGGCGGGGCGGCGCCGGAGACTATCCTGAGGGTGGTGGCCTACGCGGACGATGTCACCGTCTTTGTTTCTTCGCAAGAGGAGGCAGCAGCGGTGATGTCAGAAGTGGAGCGCTACTCGGAGGCATCCGGGTCCAAGGTCAGCCAGGATAAGTGTGAGAGTCTCTGGCTGGGAGGCGGAGATCCCGGGTTTGATCTTCCGGACACCCTCCCCGAACCCCAAGAACATGCCAAAGTCCTGGGCATCGAATTCGGCCAGGGTGATTACCCCACGAAAAACTGGGAAGGCAGAATCAAAGGTGTCGCCCAAAGAGTGGACCAATGGAGGGGTTGGTCTTTGACCCTGAGGGAAAGGGTTGGCCTGTGCAAAGCTTTCCTGCTCCCCTTGCTAATCTACCTGGGCAGCGTCTGTGTCTTGCCAGAGCCTCTCTGGACACGGGTCTACAGTCTGTTCTTCCAGATGTTATGGGGGAACAGACTGAACCTAGTCAAGCGGGAGGTCACTTACCGCACGAGGAGACTAGGGGGTTTGAATATGGTGAACCCCGTGGTGTTCCTAGTGAACACTTTCTTGAAGGTGAACGTGGCAAACCTCTGGAAAGAGAGGGCTCCTCCGTGGGTATTCTCCTGCAAGGGATGGTTTCAGCCTTTCTTCCAGGAATGGGAGACAGGGGGAAGATTGAAGGATCTTCGCACACCACACGGGCATCTCCCGGCTTATGTTACCCCGGTTCTGAAAATGATCCGCCGGTGGGGTCTGGGAATGTGGGAGGTGAGGTCCCTCCCGAGGAAACTCCTCGATATGAGGGTCTTGCTTTCTCATTTTCAGAGTCCATTGGCCCTCAAAGACTGCCCAAGTCGGGATCTGGAGGTTGGGTTGAGTTTGTTAAATTCTACCAGGATCCCCGAGAAGTACTGGGACTTGACATGGCGCTGCTTCCATGGTAAGCTGTATGTGAGGGACAATTTGAAGTACAGGAGCTCCGAGGACAGGAATTGCCCCCGTGAGGCTTGTGCTAACGTGCTGGAAAGCATGGAGCACTTCCTGCTTCATTGTCCCTTTAATACAGAGGTGTACAACAGGGTGGGGGCTTCCATTGGTTGGCCGCGGCTGGCTACTCTGTCCTACGCCGGGTGGGCCTATGGAGCGTTCGGAGACCTTGGGAGAAGGGACCGAGACACTTTATTCATAGTCAGCGCAGTGGTGAGGTATTTCACGTGGAACGCACGAGTTTTAGTCTCGACGCAGAGTAAAATCCTCCATGTAGATGAAGTCTGTAGGAACATCCTAGGTGACCTGGTGAAGGTACGTTCTCTGGAGTATGAAGGACTGGGTGCCCGGAGGGCGGCCCGCCTCTGGAGGGGCTTTTCCTTCAGGGTGCCTTAGTCCGGTAGTACTCCTATATCCTGGTGGTGGGCTGATGTCTTTTCACCCTAGATTTTTGTTTTGTATTTCTGTCTCCTGAATAGAAGGTTTGCCGGCATCGAACTTGAGCCTTGGATGGTGAGTGTGTAGGTTGTGTTCTGTATATATTGTATATAATGTATAATAGGGGGTTTTAGTTAGGTTGGGTGGGGGATTTGGGGGGGTTTTCATCGGTGGTGATAAGAGGACTGATCTGGCCTGGTCCAGGCCCCGCCTGGGGAAAAACTTTGGGGCCTGATCCTAGCTCGGAGTAATCCTGAACTTTGTGGCCAGAGCTGGATCAGGGGTGGCGGGATAGTTAGTGTAGGTCTGTGTTTTATGTATATATATTAAAAAATTACAAAAAAAATATAAAATATAAAAAAAAAAAAAAAATTGTTCATGTCACTATTGTATATATTGTTATTTTTGGTTTTCTGTGGTGTGAATGAGGTGCGGTAAGGGGGTGACTAAGGTCAGGCAGTGGGACCAGTAGGTTAGTGTTAGTTCCCGGTTGTATATACGTTATATGAGGTTTAGTGTTTTATTGTATATAATCTTGTATATAGGACGGTGTTTTATGTGTATATAGGACGGTGTGAGCGTTGTGTGGGGTTGTATATAGTAGTATGAATGAAGCTGGGCCGGGGGTCTTATAGGTTTTATAATAGTTATTTCCTGTATATATATATATATATTCCTGGGGGGATTTATTTTGTTTCTATTTTCTGTGATTTGTCGTCTTGTTTTGTTCTTATGTTCGGTGTCCTGTAATGTATTATTGTTCTGTCATGTACTGTATATATACAGGAGGAGTGGTACTGTGCAGTGTATATATACAGGAGGAGTGGTACTGTGCAGTGTATATATACAGGAGGAGTGGTACTGTGCAGTGTATATATACAGGTGGAGTGGTACTGTGCAGTGTATATATACAGGTGGAGTGGTACTGTGCAGTGTATATATACAGGTGGAGTGGTACTGTGCAGTGTATATATACAGGAGGAGTGGTACTGTGCAGTGTATATATACAGGACAGGAGGAGAGGTACTGTGCAGTGTATATATACAGGAGGAGTGGTACTGTGCAGTGTATATATACAGGTGGAGTGGTACTGTGCAGTGTATATATACAGGAGGAGTGGTACTGTGCAGTGTATATATACAGGACAGGAGGAGAGGTACTGTGCAGTGTATATATACAGGAGGAGTGGTACTGTGCAGTGTATATATACAGGAGGAGTGGTACTGTGCAGTGTATATATACAGGAGGAGTGGTACTGTGCAGTGTATATATACAGGAGGAGTGGTACTGTGCAGTGTATATATACAGGACAGGAGGAGTGGTACTGTGCAGTGTATATATACAGGACAGGAGGAGTGGTACTGTGCAGTGTATATATACAGGACAGGAGGAGTGGTACTGTGCAGTGTATATATACAGGAGGAGCGGTACTGTGCAGTGTATATATACAGGACAGGAGGAGTGGTGCTGTGCAGTGTATATATACAGGAGGAGTGGTACTGTGCAGTGTATATATACAGGACAGGAGGAGTGGTACTGTGCAGTGTATATATACAGGACAGGAGGAGTGGTACTGTGCAGTGTATATATACAGGACAGGAGGAGTGGTACTGTGCAGTGTATATATACAGGACAGGAGGAGTAGTACTGTGCAGTGTATATATACAGGACAGGAGAAGGGGTACTGTGCAGTATATATATACGGGGGGGAGTTGGTGGTACTGTGCAGTGTATATATACGGGGGGGAGTTGGTGGTACTGTGCAGTGTATATATACAGGACAGAAGGAGCGGTACTGTGCAGTGTATATATACAGGAGTGGTACTGTGCAGTGTATATATACAGAACAGGAGGAGTGGTGCTGTGCAGTGTATATATACAGGACAGGAGGAGTGGTACTGTGCAGTGTATATATACAGGACAGAAGGAGCGGTACTGTGCAGTGTATATATACAGGAGGAGTGGTACTGTGCAGTGTATATATACAGGACAGGAGGAGTGGTACTGTGCAGTGTATATATACAGAACAGGAGGAGTGGTACTGTGCAGTGTATATATACAGGACAGGAGGAGTGGTGCTGAGAGTAGCACCTGCCTCCTGAGCTCAAGCACTTCCAGGAGGAGGGTCGTCGTCTGCCTCTCTTCTCCCCAGGGAGAGGCAGGCCTACTGGGAGGCCGGCATGGCTTCCCAGCCTCCTATCCCCCGGTCTATGCCGGCGGGGGAGAAGGAGCCTCAACAACCGGCCCAGGAGGGAGTGAGGAGATCGGGAAGGGTGAGGAAGAATACATCCACCTGCTCCAACCCCGAGACTGTTCACCGCCCGCCCAGAGAGGGAGACCGGGGCACCCCAGGCCCCAGGAACAAGAGCCCAGCAAGATCCTGGGGGGAGATGAGCTCCAGCGAGTCCACAAGTTCCTTCTCCTCCCGAGTGGTCGCCACGTTGCGAGAGTACGAGGACGCCGGCAAAGCACTAACCCAGCTGAAAGAGGAGCTGAGGGAGGCCCGGGTCCTGAACACCCGGGCGTCCAACAAGGAGAGACCCGCGACCTCCCAGAGGGTTAAAGCCCTCAGAGACGAGGTGGTCAGGTTAGTGCTCCTCCGGGAGGGGATTGAGAAAAGCGCAGGTCCCTTCCTGGAGAGGTTTAAGAACCAGCGGCGGTTCTCAGAAATGAAGGGGTTAAACACCTCAGGAGAACCGCCAGCCGGCGTCCTTAGTGAAGAGGAGGAGGAGGATGAAGAGGTGACTGGAGTCTCAGTTGCTGGAGCCAGTGAGGGGCAGAGCCGGAGCTCAAGTGGTCTCCCTGCAGGGCAGAGGACTCCCACAGCAGAGGCTGGAGTGTCGGGGGAGGAGGAGGAAGGAGGACTGCTGAGGGAGATCCGACTGCTGGAGTCTCCAGAGGACCTGACGCGGTTTTCCTTCGTTGAGGACAAACCAGTGGAGGAGACAGGGAAGAGGAAGAAGAAGAAGACCGGAGGAGCTGCACAGGAGGTGGTGAGTTATAAGTATGTACCAATGTCTGATGTTGCACCTGCCACCTTCTGTTTAAACCCCACCAAACCTAAAGGCACGGGCTCTGCAGTGGGCTCGAGGCAGAGGCAAGGTGGGGAGAGGAGGCGGACGTCCGGCGATGCTGCCATCTGTGCGGGGAACAGTGCAGGGGGCGAGGCTGTGGAGGTACTCACAGCGCCGGACATAGGGAGTTCTGTGGAGTTTCCCACCCTGCGCTCTGCGGCTAAGCCGGTTATCACCGGGGCTGGGGGGGCAGGGAAGGATGTGAAAAACACATCAGCAAAGAACACTGGGCACACTGCTGCGACAGGGGGGCAGTGTGCCCCAGCGCCCAAAAAGGACACTAAGACCCCAAAGTCTGTGGGTGCAGGGCGGGCAGAGGTGCCGAGAAAACAGTCTGGCCAGAACAAGGACCAAAATGCTGCAGTAGGGGGGCGGGGCGCTCCAGCAGACGACCTGCAGAAAGCCAGCAGCAACCAAAGGGAAACGGGTGTGGTGCTGCAGGGAAAGGAGTCTCTGGAAGTGCTCCCCTCCCCCGGCCCAGCAGGTGTGAGTGCAGAGACACCAGACACAAGGGAGGAAGGAATGGAGGTGACTGTGGAAGGTGCAGAGAACAGCAGAGGTAATGGGGTGACAAGTAAAGAGAATAGAAATAGTGGTGCAGTGAACGATGGGAGTAATGGTGGAGCAGATGGTGAGAGTAATGGTGGAGCAGATGATGAGAGTAATGGTGGAGCAGATGATGAGAGTAGTAGGAATGGTGGAATTAGTGGTACAGTGAATGATGATGCAGCAAATGGTGGGGGTAGTGGTGCAGTGAATGATGATGTAGCAAATGGTGGGGGTAGTGGTGGAATGAATGCTGGGAGTTGTGGGAATGGTGGGAGTTGTGGTGTAGCAAATGTTGGGGGTAGTGGTGTAATGAATGGTGGGAGTAATGGTCCTGCGAATGGTGTGAGTAGTAGTGGAGTGAACGATGGGAGTAATGGTCCTGCGAATGGTGTGAATAGTACTGGAGTGAATGGTGGGAGCAGCACTGGTGTTGGTGGGGGGGAAGTAGGTGCTGGTCCCGCTGCCCCCCCAGCATTGGCGGGGGCTTCAGCCCAAAGCTATTCAGAAGCTGTCAGTGCTGGGGGTAGTAGTGCGCCCTCGTCTGGTGGCCCTGGGGATGGTGACTTGCGACAGCAGCTCCTGGACGCCCTGAGGAGAGGGGAGAGCTCCATCACTGTAGAGGGGAGGGAGGTTGATCTGTCTTTCTGGATAGAGAGACATGGTCTTTCAGCCTTCCGAGATAGAGGGGCAGAGACTGTCTGGTCTCTGCCGACAACGGGGCAGAGGAGTAACCGTAGGAACGTGGTCCGTCTCCAGTGGGTAAGCAAGGATGCCTGTCCTGATAGGTCGAAGGTGGTTGAGCTCCTGCTGGGGATGGGCTTTGCGGCATATGACATCTTTGCCTTGATCCATCCCTATGGGACCTCCTACTTCGATGTCAGCTTCGTGAGACCGGAGGGCCTTGAGCTTTTCTGGTCTCGCCATGAGCTGGCTCGGAGTCGCCCCGAATGGCATGGTCTCTTTCCCCTGGCAATAACTCGCCAAGATTCAGTCAGGAAAGTGACCGTTCTGACTAGTAACGAGTCGCTTTCCTGTATGGACATTACCACCTGGGTGAGTAGATACGGAGAGGTCACCAATATTCCCGAAAAGAATCTGGATGACCATGGTATCTGGTCAGGGGCCTGGACCTTCATGGTGAGATTGAAGGTTTCGGGAAACACTGTTACCCATATCCCCTCCTCAACCTTTTTGGGGAGGGATAGGATCTTGATTTTCTACCGGGGGCAGCCTAAGGTCTGTCACAGGTGCGGTAGCCCCACACACTTCAGTGCGCAGTGTACCACCCAGAAATGCGCACTGTGTGGGGACCTCGGTCATCTTGCTGCTGCCTGTCGCAGGATTAGGTGTAACTTGTGTGGTGACCTCGGTCACCCGTTCAGTCGCTGTCCGCGTTCCTTCGCCAATGCGGTCCTGAAAGAGGCGAGTGTGGTACAGGCGCAAGCCGGGACTAATCTTGCCGGTGAAGGGACCAGTAGGGGCGGGGGAGGCAGGGATCCGGTGAGGAGCAAGCTGCCGCCATCCACCATCAGGCGGCAGGAGCAGCGCCGTGGGGACAGGGGGACAGGGGGCAGGGAGTAATGTCCCTAAACTCTGACCCAGGTACTTCACTTGCAGCTGAGGATCCTAAAGACAGTGAATTGAGCGAGGAAGTCAAGAGACTTGAAAGGGAAGAGCGAGAGGACGCCACGTCTTCCCAGGAACCCTCTTCTGGTGACAGTCTAGATGAGGGAGAGGGGGAGTGGTCACAGAAAAAGAAAAAGGGTAACAGGAAAACGGCCAGAGGTAGGAGGGGGACCAGGTCTCGACCTGCCTCTTTGGAGTGCGACCCCTCTGACTCTCTGGCCATGATCCAAGCGCCATTGGAGGGTTCAGCCGCCCCCCCTCTGGTGGATCTCTCCAACCGGTTCGGGGCTCTCCAGGACCTCCCTCTGGAGGGGGGAAGTGGGGACCCGGGGCCGGAGGTTGCGGACAAGGTGGTTGGGGCTCAGGAGATGGCTGGGTCTTCCTCTCGGGGGGCAAATACAAAGCCCTCTGGGGGGATGACTAACCCAGGACCACCAGACGAGGGCAAGAATCTATGTAAGGAGAGAATGGATGAATCTGTTTGTCTTAAGCGCACTAAAAACCCGTCATTATCAGAGGAAGAGGTTGGGACTGTCAGTGGTGGGAAGAAAAAGGCTATCTAATTCAATCAATCATGATGGCGGCACCCACCCCGTTGAAGCCGACATTTTGTTTTTGCAGGAGACCAGGTTGACCGATATATCAACCTTGCATAAAGCAAGGCGGGAGTGGAGGCATGGGCCCTCCTACTGGTCTCTTGCGGCCGAGCCGTATAGCGGGGTGGCGGTCCTTTTTAAGACCGCAGCGGTTGAATGCAGACGAGTGATCGAATTAGAAATGGGGAGATGCTTGATCCTAGATGTCTCCATGGGGGGACAAGAGCTTCGGCTCATTAACATCTATGGTTCCCAGTCCAAGTGGGACCGCAAATGTCTCTTCCTGAAGATCAAACCTTTTTTATTTTCGAGTCGGCAGGTGGTCTTCGGAGGGGATTTCAACAATGTCACGAGATCCTGTGATAGAGGAGGTTCCGGAGACCGGCTGGCTTATGACTGCGTCGCGTTAAACAGGATAGTGAGTGAGGCTCGCCTGGTGGATGTCCACATCCGGCACAACCCGGGCGACACGGGATTCACCTTTTTTAGAGGTAGTCAGTGCAGGTCTAGGCTAGATAGGTTTTATTTGAAGGAGGAGGCCGTCTCTTCGCCGTTGTCGGTTGTGGAGGTGGAGTTCTCCGATCACTGTTTGATTATGTTTTCTCTCAACGTTACAGAGACTCCTCGGATGGGAAGAGGCTATTGGAAGCTGAATTCATCACTCCTTGAGGAAGAAGCTGTAAGACGGTCTTTTGAGGAATTCTTTCAGAGCCAGGTACCATTGCTGGGCCTAAGTAACACTAAGTCGGAGTGGTGGGAGATGTTCAAACATCGGGTGGCGAGATTCTTCCGGCAGCTCTCGAACCTCAGAAGCCTGAACAGGGATCGCCTGTATCAGAGCCTGAGGAGGAAACTCGAGTATCTTGTCTCGACTGGAGGTAGCCGCGAGGAGATCTCCAGAGTGAAGTCCTTGCTGAAGAGGTGTCAGTACGATAGGCACGCATCTTTGGTTTTCGAGAGGGACTACGGGAAGTACTGCTCGCCCGACCCTTACAGAAACTGTAAGATGTCAGTGAATAGTAAGATAGTGACGGGGCTGGTGGACAGTACGGGGTCCCTGAGAAGGTCCAGATCAGGGATCTTGGAGGTTGTCAGTTCCTACTACTCGCACCTCTTGGGAAGGAGGGAGCTTGATCGTGACGGGATGTCGGCTTTCCTGGCTGAATCTGTTCCTGAGCCAGGGGCTGACCTCTCGCTGGGCGATTTGGCAGAAGCGATCAAAGAAGAGGAAGTGAGACTGGCGATCGATGGGCTTAGGCCCAAAAAGTCGCCAGGTCCGGATGGCTTAACATCCGAGTTCTTTAGGACCTTTAGGGACTCTTTGGTCCCCCTCTTGACTCAGGTGTTTAACGAGTGTCTCTCCTCGGGCACTCTGCCGAGATCATTAAGGAGGTCAGCTTTGATCATTTTGTCAAAGGGTAAGGATCCGTCACGCATTGAGAACTGGCGTCCCATAGCACTTCTCAATGTGGACAGGAAGATTTTGGCTAAGATACTTTTCAACAGGCTGGTGAAGTTTGCACCCCGGCTCCTTTCGGAGGTTCAGCACTGTTGCGTTCCTGGCCGTAGCACTTTTAGTGCTGTTCTAGGTGTCCGAGAGGCCGTGGAGCAAGGCAGGGCGGGCCTCTGGAAGGGGTTCTTGCTGACCCTGGATCAGGCAAAAGCCTTTGATCGGGTTAACCACGAGTACCTCTGGTCCACTCTTTTGAGGTATGGTCTGCCTGGAGGGTTTGTGGACTGGCTTAAGACCTTGTATGCAGGGGCTGAGACTTTCCCTCTGGTGAATGGGTGGATTGGACGACCTTTTGGGGTAGGATCCGGTGTCCGTCAGGGCTGTCCTCTTAGCCCTTTGCTTTACGCGTTTGCGATCGATCCCTTCCTCAGAAGGATCGATTGTAGACCGTTGGCGGGGGTGCGGATGGGCGGGGCGGCGCCGGAGACTATCCTGAGGGTGGTGGCCTACGCGGACGATGTCACCGTCTTTGTTTCTTCGCAAGAGGAGGCAGCAGCGGTGATGTCAGAAGTGGAGCGCTACTCGGAGGCATCCGGGTCCAAGGTCAGCCAGGATAAGTGTGAGAGTCTCTGGCTGGGAGGCGGAGATCCCGGGTTTGATCTTCCGGACACCCTCCCCGAACCCCAAGAACATGCCAAAGTCCTGGGCATCGAATTCGGCCAGGGTGATTACCCCACGAAAAACTGGGAAGGCAGAATCAAAGGTGTCGCCCAAAGAGTGGACCAATGGAGGGGTTGGTCTTTGACCCTGAGGGAAAGGGTTGGCCTGTGCAAAGCTTTCCTGCTCCCCTTGCTAATCTACCTGGGCAGCGTCTGTGTCTTGCCAGAGCCTCTCTGGACACGGGTCTACAGTCTGTTCTTCCAGATGTTATGGGGGAACAGACTGAACCTAGTCAAGCGGGAGGTCACTTACCGCACGAGGAGACTAGGGGGTTTGAATATGGTGAACCCCGTGGTGTTCCTAGTGAACACTTTCTTGAAGGTGAACGTGGCAAACCTCTGGAAAGAGAGGGCTCCTCCGTGGGTATTCTCCTGCAAGGGATGGTTTCAGCCTTTCTTCCAGGAATGGGAGACAGGGGGAAGATTGAAGGATCTTCGCACACCACACGGGCATCTCCCGGCTTATGTTACCCCGGTTCTGAAAATGATCCGCCGGTGGGGTCTGGGAATGTGGGAGGTGAGGTCCCTCCCGAGGAAACTCCTCGATATGAGGGTCTTGCTTTCTCATTTTCAGAGTCCATTGGCCCTCAAAGACTGCCCAAGTCGGGATCTGGAGGTTGGGTTGAGTTTGTTAAATTCTACCAGGATCCCCGAGAAGTACTGGGACTTGACATGGCGCTGCTTCCATGGTAAGCTGTATGTGAGGGACAATTTGAAGTACAGGAGCTCCGAGGACAGGAATTGCCCCCGTGAGGCTTGTGCTAACGTGCTGGAAAGCATGGAGCACTTCCTGCTTCATTGTCCCTTTAATACAGAGGTGTACAACAGGGTGGGGGCTTCCATTGGTTGGCCGCGGCTGGCTACTCTGTCCTACGCCGGGTGGGCCTATGGAGCGTTCGGAGACCTTGGGAGAAGGGACCGAGACACTTTATTCATAGTCAGCGCAGTGGTGAGGTATTTCACGTGGAACGCACGAGTTTTAGTCTCGACGCAGAGTAAAATCCTCCATGTAGATGAAGTCTGTAGGAACATCCTAGGTGACCTGGTGAAGGTACGTTCTCTGGAGTATGAAGGACTGGGTGCCCGGAGGGCGGCCCGTCTCTGGAGGGGCTTTTCCTTCAGGGTGCCTTAGTCCGGTAGTACTCCTATATCCTGGTGGTGGGCTGATGTCTTTTCACCCTAGATTTTTGTTTTGTATTTCTGTCTCCTGAATAGAAGGTTTGCCGGCATCGAACTTGAGCCTTGGATGGTGAGTGTGTAGGTTGAGTTCTGTATATATTGTATATAATGTATAATAGGGGGTTTTAGTTAGGTTGGGTGGGGGATTTGGGGGGGTTTTCATCGGTGGTGATAAGAGGACTGATCTGGCCTGGTCCAGGCCCCGCCTGGGGAAAAACTTTGGGGCCTGATCCTAGCTCGGAGTAATCCTGAACTTTGTGGCCAGAGCTGGATCAGGGGTGGCGAGATAGTTAGTGTAGGTCTGTGTTTTATGTATATATTAAAAAATTACAAAAAAAATATAAAATATAAAAAAAAAAAATAAATTGTCCATGTCACTATTGTATATATTGTTATTTTTGGTTTTCTGTGGTGTGAATGAGGTGCGGTAAGGGGGTGACTAAGGTCAGGCAGTGGGACCAGTAGGTTAGTGTTAGTTCCCGGTTGTATATACGTTATATGAGGTTTAGTGTTTTATTGTATATAATCTTGTATATAGGACGGTGTTTTATGTGTATATAGGACGGTGTGAGCGTTGTGTGGGGTTGTGTATAGTAGTATGAATGAAGCTGGGCCGGGGGTTTATAGGTTTTATAATATTTATTTCCTGTATATATATATATATTCCTGGGGGGATTTATTTTGTTTCTATTTTCTGTGATTTGTCGTCTTGTTTTGTTCTTATGTTCGGTGTCCTGTAATGTATTATTGTTCTGTCATGTACTGTATATATACAGGAGGAGTGGTACTGTGCAGTGTATATATACAGGAGGAGTGGTACTGTGCAGTGTATATATACAGGAGGAGTGGTACTGTGCAGTGTATATATACAGGACAGGAGGAGTGTACTGTGCAGTGTATATATACAGGAGGAGTGGTACTGTGCAGTGTATATATACAGGAGGAGTGGTACTGTGCAGTGTATATATACAGGAGGAGTGGTACTGTGCAGTGTATATATACAGGTGGAGTGGTACTGTGCAGTGTATATATACAGGTGGAGTGGTACTGTGCAGTGTATATATACAGGTGGAGTGGTACTGTGCAGTGTATATATACAGGAGGAGTGGTACTGTGCAGTGTATATATACAGGACAGGAGGAGAGGTACTGTGCAGTGTATATATACAGGAGGAGTGGTACTGTGCAGTGTATATATACAGGTGGAGTGGTACTGTGCAGTGTATATATACAGGAGGAGTGGTACTGTGCAGTGTATATATACAGGACAGGAGGAGAGGTACTGTGCAGTGTATATATACAGGAGGAGTGGTACTGTGCAGTGTATATATACAGGAGGAGTGGTACTGTGCAGTGTATATATACAGGAGGAGCTGTACTGTGCAGTGTATATATACAGGAGGAGCTGTACTGTGCAGTGTATATATACAGGAGGAGTGGTACTGTGCAGTGTATATATACAGGAGGAGTGGTACTGTGCAGTGTATATATACAGGAGGAGTGGTACTGTGCAGTGTATATATACAGGAGGAGTGGTACTGTGCAGTGTATATATACAGGAGGAGTGGTACTGTGCAGTGTATATATACAGGAGGAGTGGTACTGTGCAGTGTATATATACAGGAGGAGTGGTACTGTGCAGTGTATATATACAGGAGGAGTGGTACTGTGCAGTGTATATATACAGGAGGAGTGGTACTGTGCAGTGTATATATACAGGAGGAGCTGTACTGTGCAGTATATATACAGGAGGAGCTGTACTGTGCAGTGTATATATACAGGAGGAGTGGTACTGTGCAGTATATATACAGGAGGAGCTGTACTGTGCAGTGTATATATACAGGAGGAGCTGTACTGTGCAGTGTATATATACAGGAGGAGCTGTACTGTGCAGTATATATACAGGAGGAGCTGTACTGTGCAGTGTATATATACAGGAGGAGTGGTACTGTGCAGTGTATATATATATACAGGAGGAGTGGTACTGTGCAGTGTATATATACAGGACAGGAGGAGTGGTACTGTGCAGTGTATATATACAGGACAGGAGGAGTGGTACTGTGCAGTGTATATATACAGGACAGGAGGAGTGGTACTGTGCAGTGTATATATACAGGACAGGAGGAGTGGTACTGTGCAGTGTAGATATACAGGACAGGAGGAGTGGTACTGTGCAGTGTATATATACAGGACAGGAGGAGTGGTACTGTGCAGTGTATATATACAGGAGGAGTGGTACTGTGCAGGGTATATATACAGGAGGAGCGGTACTGTGCAGTGTATATATACAGGAGGAGTGGTACTGTGCAGTGTATATATACAGGAGGAGTGGTACTGTGCAGTGTATATATACAGGAGGAGTGGTACTGTGCAGTGTATATATACAGGAGGAGTGGTACTGTGCAGTATATATACAGGAGGAGCTGTACTGTGCAGTGTATATATACAGGAGGAGTGGTACTGTGCAGTGTATATATATATACAGGAGGAGTGGTACTGTGCAGTGTATATATACAGGACAGGAGGAGTGGTACTGTGCAGTGTATATATACAGGACAGGAGGAGTGGTACTGTGCAGTGTATATATACAGGACAGGAGGAGTGGTACTGTGCAGTGTATATATATAGGACAGGAGGAGTGGTACTGTGCAGTGTATATATACTGGAGGAGTGGTACTGTGCAGTGTATATATACAGGACAGGAGGAGTGGTACTGTGCAGTGTATATATACAGGAGGAGCTGTACTGTGCAGTGTATATATACAGGACTGGAGGAGTGGTACTGTGCAGTGTATATATACAGGAGGAGTGGTACTGTGCAGTGTATATACAGGAGGAGTGGTACTGTGCAGTGTATATATACAGGACAGGAGGAGTGGTACTGTGCAGTGTATATATACAGGAGGAGTGGTACTGTGCAGTGTACAGTCATGGCCAAAAGTTTTGAGAATGACACCAAAATTATATTTTCACATGATCTGCTGGCCTCTGGTTTTTATTAGTGTTTGTCTGATGTTTATATCACATACAGAAATATAATTGCAATAATATTATGAGGACCAATAGGTTATATTGACAGTTAGAATGAGTTAATGCTGCAAGTCAATATTTGCAGTGTTGCCCCTTCTTCTTCAAGACCTCTGTAATTCTCCCTGGCTGCTCTCAATCAACTTTTGGACCAAATCCTGACTGATAGCAGTCCATTCTTGCATAATCAATGCTTGCATTTTGCCAGAATTTGTTGGTTTTTGTTTGTCCACCCGTCTCTTGATGATTGACCACAAGTTCTCAATGGGATTAAGATCTGGGGAGTTTCCAGGCCATGGACCCAAAATCTCTATGTTTTGTTCCATGAGCCATTTAGTTATCACCTTTGCTTTATGGCAAGGTGCTCCATCATGCTGGAAAAGGCATTGTTGGGCGCCAAACTGCTCTTGGACGGTTGGGAGAAGTTGCTCTTGGAGGACATTCTGGTACCATTCTTTATTCATGGCTGTGTTTTTAGGCAAGACTGTGAGTGAGCCGATTCCCTTGGCTGAGAAGCAACCCCACACATGAATGGTTTCAGGATGCTTTACTGTTGGCATGAGACAAGACTGGTGGTAGCGCTCACCTCTTCTTCTCCGAATAAGCTGTTTTCCAGATGTCTCAAACAATCGAAAAGGGGATTCATCAGAGAAAATGACTTTGACCCAGTCCTCAGCAGTCCACTCCCTGTACCTTTTGCAGAATATCAGTCGGTCCCTGATGTTTTTTCTGGAGAGAAGTGGCTTCTTTGCTGCCCTCCTTGAAACCAGCACTTGCTCAAAGAGTCTCCGCCTCACAGTGCGTGCAGAAGCACTCACACCAGCCTGCTGCCATTCCTGAGCAAGCTCGGCACTGCTGGTAGTCCGATCCCGCAGCTGAAACAGTTTTAAGATACGGTCCTGGCGCTTGCTGGTCTTTCTTGGGCGCCCTGGAGCCTTTTTGACAACAATGGAAGCTCTCTCCTTGAAGTTCTTGATGATGCGATAGATTGTTGACTGAGGTGCAATCTTTGTAGCTGCGATACTCTTCCCTGTTAGGCCATTTTTGTGCAGTGCAATGATGGCTGCACGTGTTTCTTTAGAGATAACCATGGTTAACTGAAGAGAAACAATGATACCAAGAACCAGCCTCCTTTTAAAGTGTCTAGTGATGTCATTCTTACTTAATCATGACTGATTGATCGCCAGCCCTGTCCTCATCAACGCCCACACCTGTGTTAATGGATCAATCACTAAAACGATGTTAGCTGCTCCTTTTAAGGCAGGACTGCAATGATGTTGAAATGTGTTTTGGGGGTTAAAGTTCATTTTCTGGGTAAATATTGACTTTGCAAGTACAGTAATTGCTGTTAAGCTGATCACTCTTTCACATTCAGGAGTATATGCAAATTGCCATTACAAAAAATGAAGCAGTAAACTTTGGAAAAATTACTATTTGTCTCATTCTCAATACTTTTGGCCATGACTGTATATATACAGGAGGAGTGGTACTGTGCAGTGTATATATACAGGAAGAGTGGTACTGTGCAGTGTATATATACAGGACAGGAGGAGTGGTACTGTGCAGTGTATATATACAGGAGGAGTGGTACTGTGCAGTGTATATATACAGGACAGGAGGAGTGATACTGTGCAGTGTATATATACAGGAAGAGTGGTACTGTGCAGTGTATATATACAGGACAGGAGGAGTGGTACTGTGCAGTGTATATATACAGGAGGAGTGGTACTGTGCAGTGTATATATACAGGAGGAGTGGTACTGTGCAGTGTATATACAGGAGGAGTGGTACTGTGCAGTGTATATATATATAGGACAGGAGGAGTGGTACTGTGCAGTGTATATATACAGGACAGGAGGAGTGGTACTGTGCAGTGTATATATACAGGACAGGAGGAGTGGTACTGTGCAGTGTATATATACAGGACAGGAGGAGTAGTACTGTGCAGTGTATATATACAGGACAGGAGGAGTGGTACTGTGCAGTGTATATATACAGGACAGGAGGAGTGGTACTGTGCAGTGTATATATACAGGACAGGAGGAGTGGTACTGTGCAGTGTATATATACAGGAGGAGTGGTACTGTGCAGTGTATATATACAGGAGGAGTGGTACTGTGCAGTGTATATATACAGGGGGAGTGGTACTGTGCAGTGTATATATACAGGACAGGAGGAGTGGTACTGTGCAGTGTATATATACAGGACAGGAGGAGTGGTACTGTGCAGTGTATATATACAGGACAGGTGGAGTGGTACTGTGCAGTGTATATATACAGGACAGGAGGAGTGGTACTGTGCAGTGTATATATACAGGACAGGAGGAGTGGTACTGTGCAGTGTATATATACAGGACAGGAGGAGTGGTACTGTGCAGTGTATATATACAGGACAAGAGGAGTGGTACTGTGCAGTGTATATATACAGGAGGAGTGGTACAGTGCAGTGTATATATACAGGAGGAGTGGTACTGTGCAGTGTATATATACAGGAGGAGTGGTACTGTGCAGTGTATATATACAGGAGGAGTGGTACTGTGCAGTGTATATATACAATACAGACCAAAAGTTTGGACACACCTTCTCATTTAAAGATTTTTCTGTATTTTCCTGACTATGATAATTGTACATTCACACTGAAGGCATCAAAACTATGAATTAACACATGTGGAATTATATACTTAACAAAAAAGTGTGAAACTACTGAAAATATGTCTTATATTCTAGGGTCTTCACAGTAGCCCCCTTTTGCTTTGATGACTGCTTTGCACACTCTTGGCATTCTCTTGATGAGCTTCAAGAGGTAGTCACCGGAAATGGTTTTCACTTCACAGGTGTGCCCTGTCAGGTTTAATGAGTGGGATTTCTTGCCTTATAAATGGGGTTGGGACCATCAGTTGTGTTGTGCAGAAGTCTGGTGGATACACAGCTGATAGTCCTACTGAATAGACTGTTAGAATTTGTATTATGGCAAGAAAACATCAGCTAAGTAAAGAAAAACGAGTGGCCATCATTACTTTAAGAAATGAAGGTTAGTCAGTCCGAAAAATTGGGAAAACTTTGAAAGTGTCCCCAAGTGTAGTTGCAAAAGCCATCAAGCGCTACAAAGAAACTGGCTCACATGAGGACCGCCCCAGGAAAGGAAGACCAAGAGTCACCTCTGCTTCTGAGGATAAGTTTATCCGAGTCACCAGCCTCAGAAATCGCAGGAACTCCTTCAAGATTGTTGGAAGACCATTTCCGGTGACTACCTCTTGAAGCTCATCAAGAGAATGCCAAGAGTGTGCAAAGCAGTCATCAAAGCAAAAGGTGGCTACTGTGAAGACCCTAGAATATAAGACATATTTTCAGCTGTTTCACACTTTTTTGTTAAGTATATAATTCCACATGTGTTAATTCATAGTTTTGATGCCTTCAGTGTGAATGTACAATTATCATAGTCATGAAAATACAGAAAAATCTTTAAATCAGAAGGTGTGTCCAAACTTTTGGTCTGTACTGTAATGTCACCCCCCCTATGTCATACATACATGTCCCCCCCTATGTCACACATACATGTCACCTCCTATATGTCACACATACATGTCTCCCTCGTATACGTCACCCATACAGATCACTAATCCTCCATTTGCACTGACAATGAGAAGAATCTGAGTTTGGATGGATGTGTGGCACTGGATCTCGGGGCAGGACGAGTTAATCATTACTGATACCTGATTACAACAGCTGTGGGGAGCTCATCCTGGTGCAGACCCTGCATGGAGCCAGCACAGCCGCACAGGTAAGGACTCCTCCTTACTTATATGATTGGAGACATTTGGAGGCTCCATAATCTGGGGGGTTCAGGGGCGGCCCACCAAAGGTGGAGGGCAACGGCTCCTTCTAATTATCTTTGCCCTGACCCTGGAAGGTGATGAGCGTCAAAGCTCACAATTATTGGGCGGATGTTTTGGGTGGGCTCTTTACTGAGGGGCCCCTGTACTGTTCCAGTATCTTCAGCTGGGACCCTCCAGAATTGGGAACTGGGGGAGCAATAAGAATGGCGCACCTAAGAGCAGGACTGAGACACAGAGGAGAGTGGTGGGCGCTCCAGAGCCGGTAGCTCTACTCTGCGAAATCAGAGAAGTCCCACCACTCCCGGAGGGTGAGACCTCCTGTCTGTGTTATATCAGCCCGTCCCCAGCTTTCCGCAGCAGGAGCTCTACCGATCACGTTTTGATGTGACTGATTTATGTCCACCTCTTCGCCTTTATTCCACACACACGTCACCTATACTTTTGGGCGATATGTTGATTGTCACAGAATTGCCCGCTGTCAGTTTATCACCATGGCCGTCTTCCTTCTGGATTATCAAATCCTCACAACAGCTAAAGAGGAATGCACACAGCGAGATAACCTGCAGAGACGGAGGCGCTACTACAGCTGATACAGGGAAACATTGCGGGGCAACAGGCGGAGGATTCTTAGAGGAAAGGCCCCTCGGTATAGTACAAAATGGCTATTTTCCAGGATGTGTCCTCAGTCCTAGGGCTTCACCCCGGGATGTGTCCTCAGTCCTAGAGATTCACCCCGGGATGTGTCCTCAGTCCTGGCGCTTCACCCCGGGATGTGTCCTCAGTCCTGGCGCTTCACCCCGGGATGTGTCCTCAGTCCTGGCGCTTCACCCCGGGATGTGTCCTCAGTCCTGGCGCTTCACCCCGGGATGTGTCCTCAGTCCTGGCGCTTCACCCCGGGATGTGTCCTCAGTCCTAGGGCTTTACCCCAGGATGTGTCCACAGTCCTAGCGCTTCACCCCGGGATGTGTCCTCAGTCCTAGAGCTTCACCCCGGGATGTGTCCTCAGTCCTAGAGCTTCACCCCGGGATGTGTCCTCAGTCCTAGCGCTTCACCCCGGGATGTGTCCTCAGTCTTAGGGCTTCACCCCGGGATGTGTCCTCAGTCCTAGCACTTCACCCCAGGATGTGTCCTCAGTCCTAGCGCTTCACCCAGGGATGTGTCCTCAGTCCTAGCGCTTCACCCCGGGATGTGTCCTCAGTCCTAATGATTCACCCCGGGATGTGTCCTCAGTCCTAGCGCTTCACCCCGGGATGTGTCCTCAGTCCTAGCGCTTCACCCCGGGATGTGTCCTCAGTCCTGGCGCTTCACCCCGGGATGTGTCCTCAGTCCTAGTGCTTCACCCCGGGATGTGTCCTCAGCCCTAGTGCTTCACTCCGGGATGTGTCCTCAGTCCTGGCGCTTCACCCCGGGATGTGTCCTCAGTCCTAGCGCTTCACCCCGGAATGTGTCCTCAGTCCTGGCGCTTCACCCCGGGATGTGTCCTCAGTCCTGGCGCTTCACCCCGGCATGTGTCCTCAGTCCTGGCGTTTCACCCCGGGATGTGTCCTCAGTTCTGGCGCTTCACCCCGAGATGTGTCCTCAGTCCTAGAGATTCACCCTGGGATGTGTCCTCAGTCCTAGCGCTTCACCCCGGGATGTGTCCTCAGTCCTAGCGCTTCACCCCGGGATGTGTCCTCAGTCCTAGCGCTTCACCCCGGGATGTGTCCTCAGTCCTAATGATTCACCCCGGGATGTGTCCTCAGTCCTAGCGCTTCACCCCGGGATGTGTCCTCAGTCCTAGAGCTTCACCCCGGGATGTGTCCTCAGCCCTAGCGTTTCACCCGGGGATGTGTCCTCAGTCCTGGCGCTTCACCCCGGGATGTGTCCTCAGTCCTAGCGTTTCACCCGGGGATGTGTCCTCAGTCCTAGCGCTTCACCCCGGGATGTGTTCTCAGTCCTGGCGTTTCACCCCGGGATGTGTCCTCAGTCCTAGCGTTTCACCCCGGGATGTGTCCTCAGTCCTAGCGTTTCACCCCGGGATGTGTCCTCAGTCCTAGCGATTCACCCCAGGATGTGTCCTCAGTCCTGGCGCTTCACCCCGGGATGTGTCCTCAGTCCTAGGGCTTTACGCCGGGATGTGTCCACAGTCCTAGCGCTTCACCCCGGGATGTGTCTTCAGTCCTAGGGCTTCACCCCCGGATGTGTCCTCAGTCCTAGCGCTTCACCCCGGGATGTGTCCTCAGTCCTGGCGCTTCACCCCGGGATGTGTCCTCAGTCCTAGGGCTTTACCCCGGGATGTGTCCACAGTCCTAGCGCTTCACCCTGGGATGTGTCTTCAGTCCTAGGGCTTCACCCCAGGATGTGTACTCAGTCCTAGCACTTCACCCCGGGATGTGTCCTCAGTCCTAGTGCTTCACCCCGGGATGTGTCCTCAGTCCTAGAGCTTCACCCCGGGATGTGTCCTCAGTCCTAGCGCTTCACCCCGGGATGTGTCCTCAGTCTTAGGGCTTCACCCCGGGATGTGTCCTCAGTCCTAGCACTTCACCCCGGGATGTGTCCTCAGTCCTAGCGCTTCACCCAGGGATGTGTCCTCAGTCCTAGCGCTTCACCCCGGGATGTGTCCTCAGTCCTAATGATTCACCCCGGGATGTGTCCTCAGTCCTAGCGCTTCACCCCGGGATGTGTCCTCAGTCCTAGCGCTTCACCCCGGGATGTGTCCTCAGTCCTGGCGCTTCACCCCGGGATGTGTCCTCAGTCCTAATGATTCACCCCGGGATGTGTCCTCAGTCCTAGTGCTTCACCCCGGGATGTGTCCTCAGCCCTAGTGCTTCACCCCGGGATGTGTCCTCAGTCCTGGCGCTTCACCCCGGGATGTGTCCTCAGTCCTAGCGCTTCACCCCGGGATGTGTCCTCAGTTCTGGCGCTTCACCCCGAGATGTGTCCTCAGTCCTAGAGATTCACCCTGGGATGTGTCCTCAGTCCTAGCGCTTCACCCCGGGATGTGTCCTCAGTCCTAGCGCTTCACCCCGGGATGTGTCCTCAGTCCTAATGATTCACCCCGGAATGTGTCCTCAGTCCTAGCGCTTCACCCCGGGATGTGTCCTCAGTCCTAGAGCTTCACCCCGGGATGTGTCCTCAGCCCTAGCGTTTCACCCGGGGATGTGTCCTCAGTCCTGGCGCTTCACCCCGGGATGTGTCCTCAGTCCTAGCGTTTCACCCGGGGATGTGTCCTCAGTCCTAGCGCTTCACCCCGGGATGTGTTCTCAGTCCTGGCGTTTCACCCCGGGATGTGTCCTCAGTCCTAGCGTTTCACCCCGGGATGTGTCCTCAGTCCTAGCGTTTCACCCCAGGATGTGTCCTCAGTCCTGACGCTTCACCCCGGGATGTGTCCTCAGTCCTAGCGATTCACCCCGGGATGTGTCCTCAGTCCTAGCGCTTCACCCAGGGATGTGTCCTCAGTCCTAATGATTCACCCCGGGATGTGTCCTCAGTCCTAGCGCTTCACCCCGGGATGTGTCCTCAGTCCTAGCGATTCACCCCGGGATGTGTCCTCAGTCCTAGCGCTTCACCCAGGGATGTGTCCTCAGTCCTAATGATTCACCCCGGGATGTGTCCTCAGTCCTAGCGCTTCACCCCGGGATGTTTTCTCAGCCCTGGCGCTTCATCCCGGGATGTGTCCTCAGTCCTAGCGTTTCACCCCGGGATGTGTCCTCAGTCCTAGCGTTTCACCCCGGGATGTGTCCTCAGTACTAGCGATTCACCCCAGGATGTGTCCTCAGTCCTGGCGCTTCACCCCGGGATGTGTCCTCAGTCCTAGCGATTCACCCCGGGATGTGTCCTCAGTCCTAGCGCTTCACCCAGGGATGTGTCCTCAGTCCTAGCGCTTCACCCAGGGATGTGTCCTCAGTCCTAATGATTCACCCCGGGATGTGTCCTCAGTCCTAGCGCTTCACCCCGGGATGTGTCCTCAGTCCTAGCGATTCACCCCGGGATGTGTCCTCAGTCCTAGCGCTTCACCCCGGGATATGTCCTCAGTCCTAGCGCTTCACCCAGGGATGTGTCCTCAGTCCTAATGATTCACCCCGGGATGTGTCCTCAGTCCTAGCACTTCACCCCAGGATATGTCCTCAGTCCTAGGGCTTCACGTCGGGATGTGTCCTCAGTCCTGGCGCTTCACCCCGGGATGTGTCCTCAGTCCTGGCGCTTCACCCTGGGATGTGTCCTCAGTCCTAGCGCTTCACCCCGGGATGTGTCCTCAGTCCTAGCGCTTCACCCTGGGATGTGTCCTCAGTCCTGGCGCTACACCCCGGGATGTGTCCTCAGTCCTAGCGCTTCACCCAGGGATGTGTCCTCAGTCCTAATGATTCACCCCGGGATGTGTCCTCAGTCCTAGCGCTTCACCCCGGGATGTTTTCTCAGCCCTGGCGCTTCATCCCGGGATGTGTCCTCAGTCCTAGCGTTTCACCCCGGGATGTGTCCTCAGTCCTAGCGTTTCACCCCGGGATGTGTCCTCAGTACTAGCGATTCACCCCAGGATGTGTCCTCAGTCCTGGCGCTTCACCCCGGGATGTGTCCTCAGTCCTAGCGATTCACCCCGGGATGTGTCCTCAGTCCTAGCGCTTCACCCAGGGATGTGTCCTCAGTCCTAGCGCTTCACCCAGGGATGTGTCCTCAGTCCTAATGATTCACCCCGGGATGTGTCCTCAGTCCTAGCGCTTCACCCCGGGATGTGTCCTCAGTCCTAGCGATTCACCCCGGGATGTGTCCTCAGTCCTAGCGCTTCACCCCGGGATATGTCCTCAGTCCTAGCGCTTCACCCAGGGATGTGTCCTCAGTCCTAATGATTCACCCCGGGATGTGTCCTCAGTCCTAGCACTTCACCCCAGGATATGTCCTCAGTCCTAGGGCTTCACGTCGGGATGTGTCCTCAGTCCTGGCGCTTCAACCCGGGATGTGTCCTCAGTCCTGGCGCTTCACCCCGGGATGTGTCCTCAGTCCTGGCGCTTCACCCCGGGATGTGTCCTCAGTCCTAGGGCTTTACCCCAGGATGTGTCCACAGTCCTAGCGCTTCACCCCGGGATGTGTCTTCAGTCCTAGGGCTTCACCCCAGGATGTGTCCTCAGTCCTAACACTTCACCCCGGGATGTGTCCTCAGTCCTAGTGCTTCACCCCGGGATGTGTCCTCAGTCCTAGAGCTTCACCCCGGGATGTGTCCTCAGTCCTAGCGCTTCACCCCGGGATGTGTCCTCAGTCCTAGCGCTTCACCCCGGGATGTGTCCTCAGTCCTAATGATTCACCCCGGGATGTGTCCTCAGTCCTAGCGCTTCACCCCGGGATGTGTCCTCAGTCCTAGCGCTTCACCCCGGGATGTGTCCTCAGTCCTGGCGCTTCACCCCGGGATGTGTCCTCAGTCCTAGCGCTTCACCCCGGGATGTGTCCTCAGTCCTGGCGCTTCACCCCGGGATGTGTCCTCAGTCCTGGCGCTTCACCCAGGCATGTGTCCTCAGTCCTGGCGCTTCACCCCGGGATGTGTCCTCAGTTCTGGCGCTTCACCCCGAGATGTGTCCTCAGTCCTAGAGATTCACCCTGGGATGTGTCCTCAGTCCTAGCGCTTCACCCCGGGATGTGTCCTCAGTCCTAGCGCTTCACCCCGGGATGTGTCCTCAGTCCTAGCGCTTCACCCCGGGATGTGTCCTCAGTCCTAATGATTCACCCCGGGATGTGTCCTCAGTCCTAGCGCTTCACCCCGGGATGTGTCCTCAGTCCTAGAGCTTCACCCCGGGATGTGTCTTCAGCCCTAGCGTTTCACCCGGGGATGTGTCCTCAGTCCTGGCGCTTCACCCCGGGATGTGTCCTCAGTCCTAGCGTTTCACCCGGGGATGTGTCCTCAGTCCTAGCGCTTCACCCCGGGATGTGTTCTCAGTCCTGGCGTTTCACCCCGGGATGTGTCCTCAGTCCTAGCGTTTCACCCCGGGATGTGTCCTCAGTCCTAGCGATTCACCCCAGGATGTGTCCTCAGTCCTGGCGCTTCACCCCGGGATGTGTCCTCAGTCCTAGCGATTCACCCCGGGATGTGTCCTCAGTCCTAGCGCTTCACCCAGGGATGTGTCCTCAGTCCTAACGATTCACCCCGGGATGTGTCCTCAGTCCTAGCGCTTCACCCCGGGATGTGTCCTCAGTCCTAGCGATTCACCCCGGGATGTGTCCTCAGTCCTAGCGCTTCACCCAGGGATGTGTCCTCAGTCCTAATGATTCACCCCGGGATGTGTCCTCAGTCCTAGCGCTTCACCCCGGGATGTGTTCTCAGCCCTGGCGCTTCACCCCGGGATGTGTCCTCAGTCCTAGCGTTTCACCCCGGGATGTGTCCTCAGTCCTAGCGTTTCACCCCGGGATGTGTCCTCAGTACTAGCGATTCACCCCAGGATGTGTCCTCAGTCCTGGCGCTTCACCCCGGGATGTGTCCTCAGTCCTAGCGCTTCACCCCGGGATATGTCCTCAGTCCTAGCGCTTCACCCAGGGATGTGTCCTCAGTCCTAATGATTCACCCCGGGATGTGTCCTCAGTCCTAGCACTTCACCCCAGGATATGTCCTCAGTCCTAGGGCTTCACGTCGGGATGTGTCCTCAGTCCTGGCGCTTCACCCCGGGATGTGTCCTCAGTCCTGGCGCTTCACCCCGGGATGTGTCCTCAGTCCTGGCGCTTCACCCCGGGATGTGTCCTCAGTCATAGGGCTTTACCCCAGGATGTGTCCACAGTCCTAGCGCTTCACCCCGGGATGTGTCTTGAGTCCTAGGGCTTCACCCCAGGATGTGTCCTCAGTCCTAACACTTCACCCCGGGATGTGTCCTCAGTCCTAGTGCTTCACCCCGGGATGTGTCCTCAGTCCTAGTGCTTCACCCCGGGATGTGTCCTCAGTCCTAGAGCTTCACCCCGGGATGTGTCCTCAGTCCTAGCGCTTCACCCCGGGATGTGTCCTCAGTCTTAGGGCTTCACCCCGGGATGTGTCCTCAGTCCTAGCACTTCACCCCAGGATGTGTCCTCAGTCCTAGCGCTTCACCCAGGGATGTGTCCTCAGTCCTAGCGCTTCACCCTAGGATGTGTCCTCAGTCCTAATGATTCACCCGGGGATGTGTCCTCAGTCCTAGCGCTTCACCCCGGGATGTGTCCTCAGTCCTAGCGCTTCACCCCGGGATGTGTCCTCAGTCCTGGCGCTTCACCCCGGGATGTGTCCTCAGTCCTAGTGCTTCACCCCGGGATGTGTCCTCAGCCCTAGTGCTTCACCCCGGGATGTGTCCTCAGTCCTGGCGCTTCACCCCGGGATGTGTCCTCAGTCCTAGCGCTTCACCCCGGGATGTGTCCTCAGTCCTGGCGCTTCACCCCGGGATGTGTCCTCAGTCCTGGCGCTTCACCCCGGCATGTGTCCTCAGTCCTGGCGCTTCACCCCGGGATGTGTCCTCAGTTCTGGCGCTTCACCCCGAGATGTGTCCTCAGTCCTAGAGATTCACCCTGGGATGTGTCCTCAGTCCTAGCGCTTCACCCCGGGATGTGTCCTCAGTACTAGCGCTTCACCCCGGGATGTGTCCTCAGTCCTAGCGCTTCACCCCGGGATGTGTCCTCAGTCCTAATGATTCACCCCGGGATGTGTCCTCAGTCCTAGCGCTTCACCCCGGGATGTGTCCTCAGTCCTAGAGCTTCACCCCGGGATGTGTCCTCAGCCCTAGCGTTTCACCCGGGGATGTGTCCTCAGTACTGGCGCTTCACCCCGGGATGTGTCCTCAGTCCTAGCGTTTCACCCGGGGATGTGTCCTCAGTCCTAGCGCTTCACCCCGGGATGTGTTCTCAGTCCTGGCGTTTCACCCCGGGATGTGTCCTCAGTCCTAGCGTTTCACCCCGGGATGTGTCCTCAGTCCTAGCGTTTCACCCCGGGATGTGTCCTCAGTCCTAGCGCTTCACCCCGGGATATGTCCTCAGTCCTAGCGCTTCACCCAGGGATGTGTCCTCAGTCCTAATGATTCACCCCGGGATGTGTCCTCAGTCCTAGCACTTCACCCCAGGATGTGTCCTCAGTCCTGGCGCTTCACCCCGGGATGTGTCCTCAGTCCTAGCGATTCACCCCGGGATGTGTCCTCAGTCCTAGCGCTTCACCCAGGGATGTGTCCTCAGTCCTAATGATTCACCCCGGGATGTGTCCTCAGTCCTAGCGCTTCACCCCGGGATGTGTCCTCAGTCCTAGCGATTCACCCCGGGATGTGTCCTCAGTCCTAGCGCTTCACCCCGGGATATGTCCTCAGTCCTAGCGCTTCACCCAGGGATGTGTCCTCAGTCCTAATGATTCACCCCGGGATGTGTCCTCAGTCCTAGCGCTTCACCCCGGGATGTGTCCTCAGTCCTAGGGCTTCACGTCGGGATGTGTCCTCAGTCCTGGCGCTTCACCCCGGGATGTGTCCTCAGTCCTGGCGCTTCACCCCGGGATGTCTCCTCAGTCCTGGCGCTTCACCCCGGGATGTGTCCTCAGTCCTAGGGCTTTACGCCGGGATGTGTCCACAGTCCTAGCGCTTCACCCCGGGATGTGTCTTCAGTCCTAGGGCTTCACCCCCGGATGTGTCCTCAGTCCTAGCGCTTCACCCCGGGATGTGTCCTCAGTCCTGGCGCTTCACCCCGGGATGTGTCCTCAGTCCTAGGGCTTTACCCCGGGATGTGTCCACAGTCCTAGCGCTTCACCCTGGGATGTGTCTTCAGTCCTAGGGCTTCACCCCAGGATGTGTCCTCAGTCCTAGCACTTCACCCCGGGATGTGTCCTCAGTCCTAGTGCTTCACCCCGGGATGTGTCCTCAGTCCTAGAGCTTCACCCCGGGATGTGTCCTCAGTCCTAGCGCTTCACCCCGGGATGTGTCCTCAGTCTTAGGGCTTCACCCCGGGATGTGTCCTCAGTCCTAGCACTTCACCCCGGGATGTGTCCTCAGTCCTAGCGCTTCACCCAGGGATGTGTCCTCAGTCCTAGCGCTTCACCCCGGGATGTGTCCTCAGTCCTAATGATTCACCCCGGGATGTGTCCTCAGTCCTAGCGCTTCACCCCGGGATGTGTCCTCAGTCCTAGCGCTTCACCCCGGGATGTGTCCTCAGTCCTGGCGCTTCACCCCGGGATGTGTCCTCAGTCCTAGTGCTTCACCCCGGGATGTGTCCTCAGCCCTAGTGCTTCACCCCGGGATGTGTCCTCAGTCCTAGCGCTTCACCCCGGGATGTGTCCTCAGTCCTAGCGCTTCACCCCGGGATGTGTCCTCAGTCCTAGCGCTTCACCCCGGGATGTGTCCTCAGTCCTAATGATTCACCCCGGGATGTGTCCTCAGTCCTAGCGCTTCACCCCGGGATGTGTCCTCAGTCCTAGAGCTTCACCCCGGGATGTGTCCTCAGCCCTAGCGTTTCACCCGGGGATGTGTCCTCAGTCCTGGCGCTTCACCCCGGGATGTGTCCTCAGTCCTAGCGTTTCACCCGGGGATGTGTCCTCAGTCCTAGCGCTTCACCCTGGGATGTGTTCTCAGTACTGGCGTTTCACCCCGGGATGTGTCCTCAGTCCTAGCACTTCACCCCGAGATATGTCCTCAGTCCTAGCACTTCACCCCGGGATGTGTCCTCAGTCCTAGCGATTCACCCCAGGATGTGGCTTCAGTCCTGGCGCTTCACCCCGGGATGTGTCCTCAGTCCTAGCGATTCACCCCGGGGTGTGTCCTCAGTCCTAGCGCTTCACCCAGGGATGTGTCCTCAGTCCTAATGATTCACCCCGGGATGTGTCCTCAGTCCTAGCGCTTCACCCCGGGATGTGTCCTCAGTCCTAGCGATTCACCCCGGGATGTGTCCTCAGTCCTAGCACTTCACCCCAGGATGTGTCCACAGTCCTAGCGCTTCACCCCGGGATGTGTCTTCAGTCCTAGGGCTTCACCCCAGGATGTGTCCTCAGTCCTAACACTTCACCCCGGGATGTGTCCTCAGTCCTAGGTCTTCACGTCGGGATGTGTCCTCAGTCCTGGCGCTTCACTCCGGGATGTGTCCTCAGTCCTGGCGCTTCACCCCGGGATGTCTCCTCAGTCCTGGCGCTTCACCCCGGGATGTGTCCTCAGTCCTAGGGCTTTACGCCGGGATGTGTCCACAGTCCTAGCGCTTCACCCCGGGATGTGTCTTCAGTCCTAGGGCTTCACCCCCGGATGTGTCCTCAGTCCTAGCGCTTCACCCCGGGATGTGTCCTCAGTCCTGGCGCTTCACCCCGGGATGTGTCCTCAGTCCTAGGGCTTTACCCCGGGATGTGTCCACAGTCCTAGCGCTTCACCCTGGGATGTGTCTTCAGTCCTAGGGCTTCACCCCAGGATGTGTCCTCAGTCCTAGCACTTCACCCCGGGATGTGTCCTCAGTCCTAGTGCTTCACCCCGGGATGTGTCCTCAGTCCTAGAGCTTCACCCCGGGATGTGTCCTCAGTCCTAGCGCTTCACCCCGGGATGTGTCCTCAGTCCTAGCGCTTCACCCCGGGATGTGTCCTCAGTCCTAGCACTTCACCCCGGGATGTGTCCTCAGTCCTAGCGCTTCACCCAGGGATGTGTCCTCAGTCCTAGCGCTTCACCCCGGGATGTGTCCTCAGTCCTAATGATTCACCCCGGGATGTGTCCTCAGTCCTAGCGCTTCACCCCGGGATGTGTCCTCAGTCCTAGCGCTTCACCCCGGGATGTGTCCTCAGTCCTGGCGCTTCACCCCGGGATGTGTCCTCAGTCCTAATGATTCACCCCGGGATGTGTCCTCAGTCCTAGTGCTTCACCCCGGGATGTGTCCTCAGCCCTAGTGCTTCACCCCGGGATGTGTCCTCAGTCCTGGCGCTTCACCCCGGGATGTGTCCTCAGTCCTCGCGCTTCACCCCGGGATGTGTCCTCAGTCCTGGCGCTTCACCCCGGGATGTGTCCTCAGTCCTGGCGCTTCACCCAGGCATGTGTCCTCAGTCCTGGCGCTTCACCCCGGGATGTGTCCTCAGTTCTGGCGCTTCACCCCGAGATGTGTCCTCAGTCCTAGAGATTCACCCTGGGATGTGTCCTCAGTCCTAGCGCTTCACCCCGGGATGTGTCCTCAGTCCTAGCGCTTCACCCCGGGATGTGTCCTCAGTCCTAATGATTCACCCCGGAATGTGTCCTCAGTCCTAGCGCTTCACCCCGGGATGTGTCCTCAGTCCTAGAGCTTCACCCCGGGATGTGTCCTCAGCCCTAGCGTTTCACCCGGGGATGTGTCCTCAGTCCTGGCGCTTCACCCCGGGATGTGTCCTCAGTCCTAGCGTTTCACCCGGGGATGTGTCCTCAGTCCTAGCGCTTCACCCCGGGATGTGTTCTCAGTCCTGGCGTTTCACCCCGGGATGTGTCCTCAGTCCTAGCGTTTCACCCCGGGATGTGTCCTCAGTCCTAGCGTTTCACCCCGGGATGTGTCCTCAGTCCTAGCGTTTCACCCCGGGATGTGTCCTCAGTCCTAGCGTTTCACCCCGGGATGTGTCCTCAGTTCTAGCGATTCACCCCAGGATGTGTCCTCAGTCCTGACGCTTCACCCCGGGATGTGTCCTCAGTCCTAGCGCTTCACCCAGGGATGTGTCCTCAGTCCTAATGATTCACCCCGGGATGTGTCCTCAGTCCTAGCGCTTCACCCCGGGATGTGTCCTCAGTCCTAGCGATTCACCCCGGGATGTGTCCTCAGTCCTAGCGCTTCACCCAGGGATGTGTCCTCAGTCCTAATGATTCACCCCGGGATGTGTCCTCAGTCCTAGCGCTTCACCCCGGGATGTGTTCTCAGCCCTGGCGCTTCACCCCGGGATGTGTCCTCAGTCCTAGCGTTTCAC
The DNA here is from genome assembly GCF_046119375.1 of Phyllobates terribilis. Taxonomy (NCBI): domain Eukaryota; kingdom Metazoa; phylum Chordata; class Amphibia; order Anura; family Dendrobatidae; genus Phyllobates; species Phyllobates terribilis. Next base: position 69,435 of record NW_027364411.1, read on the forward strand.
CCCGGGATGTGTCCTCAGTCCTAGCGTTTCACCCCGGGATGTGTCCTCAGTACTAGCGATTCACCCCAGGATGTGTCCTCAGTCCTGGCGCTTCACCCCGGGATGTGTCCTCAGTCCTAGCGATTCACCCCGGGATGTGTCCTCAGTCCTAGCGATTCACCCAGGGATGTGTCCTCAGTCCTAATGATTCACCCCGGGATGTGTCCTCAGTCCTAGCGCTTCACCCCGGGATGTGTCCTCAGTCCTAGCGATTCACCCCGTGATGTGTCCTCAGTCCTAGCGCTTCACCCCGGGATATGTCCTCAGTCCTAGCGCTTCACCCAGGGATGTGTCCTCAGTCCTAATGATTCACCCCGGGATGTGTCCTCAGTCCTAGCACTTCACCCCAGGATATGTCCTCAGTCCTAGGGCTTCACGTCGGGATGTGTCCTCAGTCCTAGCGCTTCACCCCGGGATGTGTCCTCAGTCCTGGCGCTTCACCCCGGGATGTGTCCTCAGTCCTGGCGCTTCACCCCGGGATGTGTCCTCAGTCCTAGGGCTTTACCCCAGGATGTGTCCACAGTCCTAGCGCTTCACCCCGGGATGTGTCTTCAGTCCTAGGGCTTCACCCCAGGATGTGTCCTCAGTCCTAGAGTTTCACCCCGGGATGTGTCCTCAGTCCTAGCGCTTCACCCCGGGATGTGTCCTCAGTCCTAGCGCTTCACCCCGGGATGTGTCCTCAGTCCTAATGATTCACCCCGGGATGTGTCCTCAGTCCTAGCGCTTCACCCCGGGATGTGTCCTCAGTCCTAGCGCTTCACCCCGGGATGTGTCCTCAGTCCTGGCGCTTCACCCCGGGATGTGTCCTCAGTCCTAGTGCTTCACCCCGGGATGTGTCCTCAGTCCTAGAGCTTCACCCCGGGATGTGTCCTCAGCCCTAGCGTTTCACCCGGGGATGTGTCCTCAGTACTGGCGCTTCACCCCGGGATGTGTCCTCAGTCCTAGCGTTTCACCCGGGGATGTGTCCTCAGTCCTAGCGCTTCACCCCGGGATGTGTTCTCAGTCCTGGCGTTTCACCCCGGGATGTGTCCTCAGTCCTAGCGTTTCACCCCGGGATGTGTCCTCAGTCCTAGCGTTTCACCCCGGGATGTGTCCTCAGTCCTAGCGCTTCACCCCGGGATATGTCCTCAGTCCTAGCGCTTCACCCAGGGATGTGTCCTCAGTCCTAATGATTCACCCCGGGATGTGTCCTCAGTCCTAGCGCTTCACCCCGGGATGTGTCCTCAGTCCTAGAGCTTCACCCCGGGATGTGTCCTCAGCCCTAGCGTTTCACCCGGGGATGTGTCCTCAGTACTGGCGCTTCACCCCGGGATGTGTCCTCAGTCCTAGCGTTTCACCCGGGGATGTGTCCTCAGTCCTAGCGCTTCACCCCGGGATGTGTTCTCAGTCCTGGCGTTTCACCCCGGGATGTGTCCTCAGTCCTAGCGTTTCACCCCGGGATGTGTCCTCAGTCCTAGCGTTTCACCCCGGGATGTGTCCTCAGTCCTAGCGCTTCACCCCGGGATATGTCCTCAGTCCTAGCGCTTCACCCAGGGATGTGTCCTCAGTCCTAATGATTCACCCCGGGATGTGTCCTCAGTCCTAGCACTTCACCCCAGGATGTGTCCTCAGTCCTGGCGCTTCACCCCGGGATGTGTCCTCAGTCCTAGCGATTCACCCCGGGATGTGTCCTCAGTCCTAGCGCTTCACCCAGGGATGTGTCCTCAGTCCTAATGATTCACCCCGGGATGTGTCCTCAGTCCTAGCGCTTCACCCCGGGATGTGTCCTCAGTCCTAGCGATTCACCCCGGGATGTGTCCTCAGTCCTAGCGCTTCACCCCGGGATATGTCCTCAGTCCTAGCGCTTCACCCAGGGATGTGTCCTCAGTCCTAATGATTCACCCCGGGATGTGTCCTCAGTCCTAGCGCTTCACCCCGGGATGTGTCCTCAGTCCTAGGGCTTCACGTCGGGATGTGTCCTCAGTCCTGGCGCTTCACCCCGGGATGTGTCCTCAGTCCTGGCGCTTCACCCCGGGATGTCTCCTCAGTCCTGGCGCTTCACCCCGGGATGTGTCCTCAGTCCTAGGGCTTTACGCCGGGATGTGTCCACAGTCCTAGCGCTTCACCCCGGGATGTGTCTTCAGTCCTAGGGCTTCACCCCCGGATGTGTCCTCAGTCCTAGCGCTTCACCCCGGGATGTGTCCTCAGTCCTGGCGCTTCACCCCGGGATGTGTCCTCAGTCCTAGGGCTTTACCCCGGGATGTGTCCACAGTCCTAGCGCTTCACCCTGGGATGTGTCTTCAGTCCTAGGGCTTCACCCCAGGATGTGTCCTCAGTCCTAGCACTTCACCCCGGGATGTGTCCTCAGTCCTAGTGCTTCACCCCGGGATGTGTCCTCAGTCCTAGAGCTTCACCCCGGGATGTGTCCTCAGTCCTAGCGCTTCACCCCGGGATGTGTCCTCAGTCTTAGGGCTTCACCCCGGGATGTGTCCTCAGTCCTAGCACTTCACCCCGGGATGTGTCCTCAGTCCTAGCGCTTCACCCAGGGATGTGTCCTCAGTCCTAGCGCTTCACCCCGGGATGTGTCCTCAGTCCTAATGATTCACCCCGGGATGTGTCCTCAGTCCTAGCGCTTCACCCCGGGATGTGTCCTCAGTCCTAGCGCTTCACCCCGGGATGTGTCCTCAGTCCTGGCGCTTCACCCCGGGATGTGTCCTCAGTCCTAGTGCTTCACCCCGGGATGTGTCCTCAGCCCTAGTGCTTCACCCCGGGATGTGTCCTCAGTCCTAGCGCTTCACCCCGGGATGTGTCCTCAGTCCTAGCGCTTCACCCCGGGATGTGTCCTCAGTCCTAGCGCTTCACCCCGGGATGTGTCCTCAGTCCTAATGATTCACCCCGGGATGTGTCCTCAGTCCTAGCGCTTCACCCCGGGATGTGTCCTCAGTCCTAGAGCTTCACCCCGGGATGTGTCCTCAGCCCTAGCGTTTCACCCGGGGATGTGTCCTCAGTCCTGGCGCTTCACCCCGGGATGTGTCCTCAGTCCTAGCGTTTCACCCGGGGATGTGTCCTCAGTCCTAGCGCTTCACCCTGGGATGTGTTCTCAGTACTGGCGTTTCACCCCGGGATGTGTCCTCAGTCCTAGCACTTCACCCCGAGATATGTCCTCAGTCCTAGCACTTCACCCCGGGATGTGTCCTCAGTCCTAGCGATTCACCCCAGGATGTGGCTTCAGTCCTGGCGCTTCACCCCGGGATGTGTCCTCAGTCCTAGCGATTCACCCCGGGGTGTGTCCTCAGTCCTAGCGCTTCACCCAGGGATGTGTCCTCAGTCCTAATGATTCACCCCGGGATGTGTCCTCAGTCCTAGCGCTTCACCCCGGGATGTGTCCTCAGTCCTAGCGATTCACCCCGGGATGTGTCCTCAGTCCTAGCACTTCACCCCAGGATGTGTCCACAGTCCTAGCGCTTCACCCCGGGATGTGTCTTCAGTCCTAGGGCTTCACCCCAGGATGTGTCCTCAGTCCTAACACTTCACCCCGGGATGTGTCCTCAGTCCTAGGTCTTCACGTCGGGATGTGTCCTCAGTCCTGGCGCTTCACTCCGGGATGTGTCCTCAGTCCTGGCGCTTCACCCCGGGATGTCTCCTCAGTCCTGGCGCTTCACCCCGGGATGTGTCCTCAGTCCTAGGGCTTTACGCCGGGATGTGTCCACAGTCCTAGCGCTTCACCCCGGGATGTGTCTTCAGTCCTAGGGCTTCACCCCCGGATGTGTCCTCAGTCCTAGCGCTTCACCCCGGGATGTGTCCTCAGTCCTGGCGCTTCACCCCGGGATGTGTCCTCAGTCCTAGGGCTTTACCCCGGGATGTGTCCACAGTCCTAGCGCTTCACCCTGGGATGTGTCTTCAGTCCTAGGGCTTCACCCCAGGATGTGTCCTCAGTCCTAGCACTTCACCCCGGGATGTGTCCTCAGTCCTAGTGCTTCACCCCGGGATGTGTCCTCAGTCCTAGAGCTTCACCCCGGGATGTGTCCTCAGTCCTAGCGCTTCACCCCGGGATGTGTCCTCAGTCCTAGCGCTTCACCCCGGGATGTGTCCTCAGTCCTAGCACTTCACCCCGGGATGTGTCCTCAGTCCTAGCGCTTCACCCAGGGATGTGTCCTCAGTCCTAGCGCTTCACCCCGGGATGTGTCCTCAGTCCTAATGATTCACCCCGGGATGTGTCCTCAGTCCTAGCGCTTCACCCCGGGATGTGTCCTCAGTCCTAGCGCTTCACCCCGGGATGTGTCCTCAGTCCTGGCGCTTCACCCCGGGATGTGTCCTCAGTCCTAATGATTCACCCCGGGATGTGTCCTCAGTCCTAGTGCTTCACCCCGGGATGTGTCCTCAGCCCTAGTGCTTCACCCCGGGATGTGTCCTCAGTCCTGGCGCTTCACCCCGGGATGTGTCCTCAGTCCTCGCGCTTCACCCCGGGATGTGTCCTCAGTCCTGGCGCTTCACCCCGGGATGTGTCCTCAGTCCTGGCGCTTCACCCAGGCATGTGTCCTCAGTCCTGGCGCTTCACCCCGGGATGTGTCCTCAGTTCTGGCGCTTCACCCCGAGATGTGTCCTCAGTCCTAGAGATTCACCCTGGGATGTGTCCTCAGTCCTAGCGCTTCACCCCGGGATGTGTCCTCAGTCCTAGCGCTTCACCCCGGGATGTGTCCTCAGTCCTAATGATTCACCCCGGAATGTGTCCTCAGTCCTAGCGCTTCACCCCGGGATGTGTCCTCAGTCCTAGAGCTTCACCCCGGGATGTGTCCTCAGCCCTAGCGTTTCACCCGGGGATGTGTCCTCAGTCCTGGCGCTTCACCCCGGGATGTGTCCTCAGTCCTAGCGTTTCACCCGGGGATGTGTCCTCAGTCCTAGCGCTTCACCCCGGGATGTGTTCTCAGTCCTGGCGTTTCACCCCGGGATGTGTCCTCAGTCCTAGCGTTTCACCCCGGGATGTGTCCTCAGTCCTAGCGTTTCACCCCGGGATGTGTCCTCAGTCCTAGCGTTTCACCCCGGGATGTGTCCTCAGTCCTAGCGTTTCACCCCGGGATGTGTCCTCAGTTCTAGCGATTCACCCCAGGATGTGTCCTCAGTCCTGACGCTTCACCCCGGGATGTGTCCTCAGTCCTAGCGCTTCACCCAGGGATGTGTCCTCAGTCCTAATGATTCACCCCGGGATGTGTCCTCAGTCCTAGCGCTTCACCCCGGGATGTGTCCTCAGTCCTAGCGATTCACCCCGGGATGTGTCCTCAGTCCTAGCGCTTCACCCAGGGATGTGTCCTCAGTCCTAATGATTCACCCCGGGATGTGTCCTCAGTCCTAGCGCTTCACCCCGGGATGTGTTCTCAGCCCTGGCGCTTCACCCCGGGATGTGTCCTCAGTCCTAGCGTTTCACCCCGGGATGTGTCCTCAGTCCTAGCGTTTCACCCCGGGATGTGTCCTCAGTACTAGCGATTCACCCCAGGATGTGTCCTCAGTCCTGGCGCTTCACCCCGGGATGTGTCCTCAGTCCTAGCGATTCACCCCGGGATGTGTCCTCAGTCCTAGCGATTCACCCAGGGATGTGTCCTCAGTCCTAATGATTCACCCCGGGATGTGTCCTCAGTCCTAGCGCTTCACCCCGGGATGTGTCCTCAGTCCTAGCGATTCACCCCGTGATGTGTCCTCAGTCCTAGCGCTTCACCCCGGGATATGTCCTCAGTCCTAGCGCTTCACCCAGGGATGTGTCCTCAGTCCTAATGATTCACCCCGGGATGTGTCCTCAGTCCTAGCACTTCACCCCAGGATATGTCCTCAGTCCTAGGGCTTCACGTCGGGATGTGTCCTCAGTCCTAGCGCTTCACCCCGGGATGTGTCCTCAGTCCTGGCGCTTCACCCCGGGATGTGTCCTCAGTCCTGGCGCTTCACCCCGGGATGTGTCCTCAGTCCTAGGGCTTTACCCCAGGATGTGTCCACAGTCCTAGCGCTTCACCCCGGGATGTGTCTTCAGTCCTAGGGCTTCACCCCAGGATGTGTCCTCAGTCCTAGAGTTTCACCCCGGGATGTGTCCTCAGTCCTAGCGCTTCACCCCGGGATGTGTCCTCAGTCCTAGCGCTTCACCCCGGGATGTGTCCTCAGTCCTAATGATTCACCCCGGGATGTGTCCTCAGTCCTAGCGCTTCACCCCGGGATGTGTCCTCAGTCCTAGCGCTTCACCCCGGGATGTGTCCTCAGTCCTGGCGCTTCACCCCGGGATGTGTCCTCAGTCCTAGTGCTTCACCCCGGGATGTGTCCTCAGCCCTAGTGCTTCACCCCGGGATGTGTCCTCAGTTCTGGCGCTTCACCCCGGGATGTGTCCTCAGTCCTAGCGCTTCACCCCGGGATGTGTCCTCAGTCCTGGCGCTTCACCCCGGGATGTGTCCTCAGTCCTGGCGCTTCACCCAGGCATGTGTCCTCAGTCCTGGCGCTTCACCCCGGGATGTGTCCTCAGTTCTGGCGCTTCACCCCGAGATGTGTCCTCAGTCCTAGAGATTCACCCTGGGATGTGTCCTCAGTCCTAGCGCTTCACCCCGGGATGTGTCCTCAGTCCTAGCGCTTCACCCCGGGATGTGTCCTCAGTCCTAATGATTCACCCCGGGATGTGTCCTCAGTCCTAGCGCTTCACCCCGGGATGTGTCCTCAGTCCTAGAGCTTCACCCCGGGATGTGTCTTCAGCCCTAGCGTTTCACCCGGGGATGTGTCCTCAGTCCTGGCGCTTCACCCCGGGATGTGTCCTCAGTCCTAGCGTTTCACCCGGGGATGTGTCCTCAGTCCTAGCGCTTCACCCCGGGATGTGTTCTCAGTCCTGGCGTTTCACCCCGGGATGTGTCCTCAGTCCTAGCGTTTCACCCCGGGATGTGTCCTCAGTCCTAGCGATTCACCCCAGGATGTGTCCTCAGTCCTGGCGCTTCACCCCGGGATGTGTCCTCAGTCCTAGCGATTCACCCCGGGATGTGTCCTCAGTCCTAGCGCTTCACCCAGGGATGTGTCCTCAGTCCTAACGATTCACCCCGGGATGTGTCCTCAGTCCTAGCGCTTCACCCTGGGATGTGTCCTCAGTCCTAGCGATTCACCCCGGGATGTGTCCTCAGTCCTAGCGCTTCACCCAGGGATGTGTCCTCAGTCCTAATGATTCACCCCGGGATGTGTCCTCAGTCCTAGCGCTTCACCCCGGGATGTGTTCTCAGCCCTGGCGCTTCACCCCGGGATGTGTCCTCAGTCCTAGCGTTTCACACCGGGATGTGTCCTCAGTCCTAGCGTTTCACCCCGGGATGTGTCCTCAGTACTAGCGATTCACCCCAGGATGTGTCCTCAGTCCTGGCGCTTCACCCCGGGATGTGTCCTCAGTCCTAGCGATTCACCCCGGGATGTGTCCTCAGTCCTAGCGCTTCACCCCGGGATATGTCCTCAGTCCTAGCGCTTCACCCAGGGATGTGTCCTCAGTCCTAGCGCTTCACCCAGGGATGTGTCCTCAGTCCTAATGATTCACCCCGGGATGTGTCCTCAGTCCTAGCACTTCACCCCAGGATATGTCCTCAGTCCTAGGGCTTCACGTCGGGATGTGTCCTCAGTCCTGGCGCTTCACCCCGGGATGTGTCCTCAGTCCTGGCGCTTCACCCCGGGATGTGTCCTCAGTCCTGGCGCTTCACCCCGGGATGTGTCCTCAGTCATAGGGCTTTACCCCAGGATGTGTCCACATTCCTAGCGCTTCACCCCGGGATGTGTCTTGAGTCCTAGGGCTTCACCCCAGGATGTGTCCTCAGTCCTAACACTTCACCCCGGGATGTGTCCTCAGTCCTAGTGCTTCACCCCGGAATGTGTCCTCAGTCCTAGAGCTTCACCCCGGGATGTGTCCTCAGTCCTAGCGCTTCACCCCGGGATGTGTCCTCAGTCTTAGGGCTTCACCCCGGGATGTGTCCTCAGTCCTAGCACTTCACCCCAGGATGTGTCCTCAGTCCTAGCGCTTCACCCAGGGATGTGTCCTCAGTCCTAGCGCTTCACCCCAGGATGTGTCCTCAGTCCTAATGATTCACCCCGGGATGTGTCCTCAGTCCTAGCGCTTCACCCCGGGATGTGTCCTCAGTCCTAGCGCTTCACCCCGGGATGTGTCCTCAGTCCTGGCGCTTCACCCCGGGATGTGTCCTCAGTCCTAGTGCTTCACCCCGGGATGTGTCCTCAGCCCTAGTGCTTCACCCCGGGATGTGTCCTCAGTCCTGGCGCTTCACCCCGGGATGTGTCCTCAGTCCTAGCGCTTCACCCCGGGATGTGTCCTCAGTCCTGGCGCTTCACCCCGGGATGTGTCCTCAGTCCTGGCGCTTCACCCCGGCATGTGTCCTCAGTCCTGGCGCTTCACCCCGGGATGTGTCCTCAGTTCTGGCGCTTCACCCCGAGATGTGTCCTCAGTCCTAGAGATTCACCCTGGGATGTGTCCTCTGTCCTAGCGCTTCACCCCGGGATGTGTCCTCAGTACTAGCGCTTCACCCCGGGATGTGTCCTCAGTCCTAGCGCTTCACCCCGGGATGTGTCCTCAGTCCTAATGATTCACCCCGGGATGTGTCCTCAGTCCTAGCGCTTCACCCCGGGATGTGTCCTCAGTCCTAGAGCTTCACCCCGGGATGTGTCCTCAGCCCTAGCGTTTCACCCGGGGATGTGTCCTCAGTCCTGGCGCTTCACCCCGGGATGTGTCCTCAGTCCTAGCGTTTCACCCGGGGATGTGTCCTCAGTCCTAGCGCTTCACCCCGGGATGTGTTCTCATTCCTGGCGTTTCACCCCAGGATGTGTCCTCAGTCCTAGCGTTTCACCCCGGGATGTGTCCTCAGTCCTAGCGTTTCACCCCGGGATGTGTCCTCAGTCCTAGCGCTTCACCCCGGGATATGTCCTCAGTCCTAGCGCTTCACCCAGGGATGTGTCCTCAGTCCTAATGATTCACCCCGGGATGTGTCCTCAGTCCTAGCACTTCACCCCAGGATGTGTCCTCAGTCCTGGCGCTTCACCCCGGGATGTGTCCTCAGTCCTAGCGATTCACCCCGGGATGTGTCCTCAGTCCTAGCGCTTCACCCAGGGATGTGTCCTCAGTCCTAATGATTCACCCCGGGATGTGTCCTCAGTCCTAGCGCTTCACCCCGGGATGTGTCCTCAGTCCTAGCGATTCACCCCGGGATGTGTCCTCAGTCCTAGCGCTTCACCCCGGGATATGTCCTCAGTCCTAGCGCTTCACCCAGGGATGTGTCCTCAGTCCTAATGATTCACCCCGGGATGTGTCCTCAGTCCTAGCGCTTCACCCCGGGATGTGTCCTCAGTCCTAGGGCTTCACGTCGGGATGTGTCCTCAGTCCTGGCGCTTCACCCCGGGATGTGTCCTCAGTCCTGGCGCTTCACCCCGGGATGTCTCCTCAGTCCTGGCGCTTCACCCCGGGATGTGTCCTCAGTCCTAGGGCTTTACGCCGGGATGTGTCCACAGTCCTAGCGCTTCACCCCGGGATGTGTCTTCAGTCCTAGGGCTTCACCCCCGGATGTGTCCTCAGTCCTAGCGCTTCACCCCGGGATGTGTCCTCAGTCCTGGCGCTTCACCCCGGGATGTGTCCTCAGTCCTAGGGCTTTACCCCGGGATGTGTCCACAGTCCTAGCGCTTCACCCTGGGATGTGTCTTCAGTCCTAGGGCTTCACCCCAGGATGTGTCCTCAGTCCTAGCACTTCACCCCGGGATGTGTCCTCAGTCCTAGTGCTTCACCCCGGGATGTGTCCTCAGTCCTAGAGCTTCACCCCGGGATGTGTCCTCAGTCCTAGCGCTTCACCCCGGGATGTGTCCTCAGTCTTAGGGCTTCACCCCGGGATGTGTCCTCAGTCCTAGCACTTCACCCCGGGATGTGTCCTCAGTCCTAGCGCTTCACCCAGGGATGTGTCCTCAGTCCTAGCGCTTCACCCCGGGATGTGTCCTCAGTCCTAATGATTCACCCCGGGATGTGTCCTCAGTCCTAGCGCTTCACCCCGGGATGTGTCCTCAGTCCTAGCGCTTCACCCCGGGATGTGTCCTCAGTCCTGGCGCTTCACCCCGGGATGTGTCCTCAGCCCTAGTGCTTCACCCCGGGATGTGTCCTCAGCCCTAGTGCTTCACCCCGGGATGTGTCCTCAGTCCTAGCGCTTCACCCCGGGATGTGTCCTCAGTCCTAGCGCTTCACCCCGGGATGTGTCCTCAGTCCTAGCGCTTCACCCCGGGATGTGTCCTCAGTCCTAATGATTCACCCCGGGATGTGTCCTCAGTCCTAGCGCTTCACCCCGGGATGTGTCCTCAGTCGTAGAGCTTCACCCCGGGATGTGTCCTCAGCCCTAGCGTTTCACCCGGGGATGTGTCCTCAGTCCTGGCGCTTCACCCCGGGATGTGTCCTCAGTCCTAGCGTTTCACCCGGGGATGTGTCCTCAGTCCTAGCGCTTCACCCCGGGATGTGTTCTCAGTCCTGGCGTTTCACCCCGGGATGTGTCCTCAGTCCTAGCACTTCACCCCGAGATATGTCCTCAGTCCTAGCACTTCACCCCGGGATGTGTCCTCAGTCCTAGCGATTCACCCCAGGATGTGTCCTCAGTCCTGGCGCTTCACCCCGGGATGTGTCCTCAGTCCTAGCGATTCACCCCGGGGTGTGTCCTCAGTCCTAGCGCTTCACCCAGGGATGTGTCCTCAGTCCTAATGATTCACCCCGGGATGTGTCCTCAGTCCTAGCGCTTCACCCCGGGATGTGTCCTCAGTCCTAGCGATTCACCCCGGGATGTGTCCTCAGTCCTAGCGCTTCACCCCGGGATATGTCCTCAGTCCTAGCGCTTCACCCAGGGATGTGTCCTCAGTCCTAATGATTCACCCCGGGATGTGTCCTCTGTCCTAGCGCTTCACCCCGGGATGTGTCCTCAGTCCTAGCACTTCACCCCAGGATATGTCCTCAGTCCTAGGGCTTCACCCCGGGATGTGTCCTCAGTCCTGGCGCTTCACCCCGGGATGTCTCCTCAGTCCTGGCGCTTCACCCCGGGATGTGTCCTCAGTCCTAGGGTTTACCCCGGGATGTGTCCACAGTCCTAGCGCTTCACCCCGGGATGTGTCTTCAGTCCTAGGGCTTCACCCCAGGATGTGTCCTCAGTCCTAGCGCTTCACCCCGGGATGTGTCCTCAGTCCTGGCGCTTCACCCCGGGATGTGTCCTCAGTCCTGGCGCTTCACCCCAGGATGTGTCCTCAGTCCTGGCGCTTCACCCCAGGATGTGTCCTCAGTCCTAGCGCTTCACCCTGGGATGTGTCCTCAGTCCTAGCGCTTCACCCCGGGATATGTCCTCAGTCCTAGCGCTTCACCCCGGGATATGTCCTCAGTCCTGGCGCTTCACCCCGGGATGTGTCCTCAGTCCTAGTGCTTCACCCCGGGATGTGTCCTCAGTCCTAGCACTTCACCCCGGGATGTGTCCTCAGTCCTAGCGCTTCACCCCGGGATGTGTCCTCAGTCCTGGCGCTTCACCCCGGGATATGTCCTCAGTCCTAGCGATTCACCCCGGGATGTGTCCTTAGTCCTGGCGCTTCACCCCGGGATGTGTCCTCATTCCTAGCGCTTCACCCCGGGATGTGTCCTCAGTCCTAGTGCTTCACCCCGGGATGTGTCCTCAGTCCTAGCACTTCACCCCGGGATGTGTCCTCAGTCCTAGCGCTTCACCCCGGGATATGTCCTCAGTCCTGGCGCTTCACCCCGGGATATGTCCTCAGTCCTAGCGATTCACCCCGGGATGTGTCCTTAGTCCTGGCGCTTCACCCCGGGATGTGTCCTCATTCCTAGCGCTTCACCCCGGGATGTGTCCTCAGTCCTAGTGCTTCACCCCGGGATGTGTCCTCAGTCCTGACGCTTCACCCCGGGATGTGTCCTCAGTCCTAGCACTTCACCCCGGGATGTGTCCTCAACCCTAGCGCTTCACCCCGGGATGTGTCCTCAGTCCTGGCGCTTCACCCCAGGATGTGTCCTCAGTCCTGGCGCTTCACCCCGGGATGTGTCCTCAGTCCTAGGGCTTCACCCCGGGATGTGTCCTCAGCGCTAGTGCTTCACCCCGGGATGTGTCCTCAGTCCTGGCGCTTCACCCTGGGATGTGTCCTCAGTCCTGGCCCTTCACCGCGGGATGTGTCCTCAGCCCTAGCACTTAACTCCGGGATGTGTCCTCAGTCCTAGCGATTCACCCCAGGATGTGTCCTCAGTCCTGGCGCTTCACCCCGGGATGTGTCCTCAGTCCTAGCACTTCACCCCGGGATGTGTCCTCAGCGCTAGTGCTTCACCCCGGGATGTGTTCTCAGCCCTAGTGCTTCACCCCGGGATGTGTCCTCACTCCTAGCTCTTCACCCCGGGATGTGTCCTCAGCGCTAGTTCTTCACCCCGGGATGTGTCCTCAGTCCTGGCGTTTCACCCCGGGATGTGTCCTCAGTCCTGGCGCTTCACCCCGGGATGTGTCCTCAGCCCTAGCACTTCACTCCGGGATGTGTCCTCAGTCCTAGTGCTTCACCCCGGGATGTGTCCTCAGTCCTAGCTCTTCACCCCGGGATGTGTCCTCAGCGCTAGTTCTTCACCCCGGGATGTGTCCTCAGTCCTGGCGCTTCACCCCGGGATGTGTCCTCAGTCCTGGCGCTTCACCCCGGGATGTGTCCTCAGCCCTAGCACTTCACTCCGGGATGTTTCCTCAGTCCTAGCGATTCACCCCAGGATGTGTGCTCAGTCCTAGCGATTCACCCCAGGATGTGTCCTCAGTCCTGGCGCTTCACCCCGGGATGTGTCCTCAGTCCTGGCGCTTCACCCCGGCATGTGTCCTCAGCCCTAGTGCTTCATCCCGAGATATATCCTCAATAATAGCTCTTTTATTGGGTTGTGTCCTCAGTCTTAGTGCTTCACCCCAGGATATGTCTTCATGCTTCATCAAGGGATGTCTCTTCAGCCTTCACGCTTCACCCCGGGATATGTCCTCACTCTTCACCCTGGAATATGACCTCAGTCCTCACGATTCACACCGGGATTTGTCCTCACGTTTTCCCAGGATATATCCTCAGTAATAGCTCTTCTATCAGGATTTGTCCTCAGTCTTAGTGATTCACCCCGGGATATGTCCTCATGCTTCATCCCGGGATGTGTCCTCAGCCTTCACGCTTCATTCTGTGATACGTCCTGGGCTTTCATGCTTCGCTCTGGGATATGTCTTCACTCTTCATCCCAGGATATGACCTCAGTCCTAGCACCTCTCCCTGGTATATGTCCTCCATCCTCACCCCAGAATTTTTCCTCAATCCACACGCTTCGCCTTGAGATGTGTCCTCAGTACTCTGCTTCATCCCTTGATATGTCCTCAGTCCTATTGCTTCTCCCTAGGATATGTCCTCAATCCTCACCCCTGGATTTGTTCTCACGCTTTGCCCCGAGATGTGTCCTCAGCACTCTGCTTCATCCCTTGATATGTCCTCTGTCCTAGCGCTTCAGCAGGCCCTCTGTTAGAACCTTGCTCTTAGGTTTTTTGTATTGCTGGTCACATGACCTTGTTGGCCTATTTAATCCTGCTCCGCCCTTCTGGCTTTGCTGGACTTCATTGTATAACTACTTTCTAGCTAGCCTGTGCTCTTAAAAAAAAAGGACGGCGGTTTACGTCCTTGTCTGGATTTTCGTGAGATTAACAAAATTACTGTACGCAATCCTTACCCACTGCCATTGATTCCTGATCTGTTTAACCAGTTATTGGGGGCCAAGTGGTTCTCTAAAATTGACCTTAAGGGGGCATACAATCTGTTGCGCATGAAGGAGGGTGATGAATGGAAGACTGCTTTTAACACTCCTGTGGGTCATTTTGAGAATCTGGTTATGCCTTTTGGTCTTACTAATGCTCCAGCATTTTTTCAGAATCTGATTAATGACATCCTTAGACCTTTGATCGGTAAGAATGTGGTTGTGTATTTGGATGACATTTTGATTTATTCGCCAGATCTGGAGTCTCATTGGCGGAGCGTGCGTGAGGTATTACAGTTATTAATGGACAATTCGCTTTTTGCTAAGCTGGAGAAATGTGAGTTCGCTGTACAGAGAATTAGTTTTTTGGGCTACATTATCTCCAGCAAAGGTTTTGAGATGGATCCGGTTAAGGTTCAGGCTGTGCAGGAATGGCCTAGGCCTATTGGTTTGAAATCGATACAGAGGTTTTTAGGTTTCGCCAATTATTACAGAAAATTCATAAAAAATTTTTCTAGTATTGTCAAACCTCTGACTGATCTCACCAGGAAAGGTGCTGATGCGGTTCAGTGGTCTTCTGAGGCCATTGAAGCTTTTGTGTATCTCAAGGAGAGGTTCACCTCTGCTCCCATCCTTATGCAGCCTGATGTTACTAGGCCGTTTTTGGTTGAGGTTGATGCTTCCTCTGTGGGGGTTGGCGCAGTATTGTCTCAGGATAACGGGGATGGATTACATCCCTGTGCCTTTTTTTTCAAAAAAATTTTCGGAGACTGAACTGAATTACGATATTGGTAATCGGGAATTATTGGCTATTAAACTCGCATTTGAACACTGGCGCCACTTCTTGGAAGGTGCGGAATTTCCCGTTCAGGTTCTTACGGATCATAAAAATCTGATATATCTTGATGCTGCCAAGCGCCTGAATGCCCGTCAGGCTAGGTGGGCACTGTTTTTCTCGCGGTTTAATTTCTCCGTTACTTACATCCCTGGTACTAAGAATGTTAAGGCGGATGCCTTGTCTCGCAGTTTTTCTCCCATAGTCGGTGCTGAGAAAGAGGAGAACATTTTACAAGAAGGTGTTGTGATTGCTGCTTTAGACTCCGTTTTGGAAGATGAGATTCTTAAAGCTCAGGAGAATGCCCCATCTAACACTCCTCATGGGAGGTTGTTTGTGCCTGGGACCTTTAGGAGAGATTTGTTTGTTGAGTGTCACGAATCTCGGTTGGCAGGTCATCCCGGAATCTCTGAGACCAAGAGACTGGTGGGTCGCAGTTTTTGGTGGCCTGGATGGCAGAAGGAAGTCATTAAGTGGGTGCGTCAATGTACTGTATGTGCTAGATCTAAGTCCTCACATACTCCTGCTGCGGGGTTGCTTTGTCCTTTGGAGGTTCCCAGTGCTCCTTGGACACATTTGGCTATGGACTTTATAACTGACCTTCCCCCCTCTGAGGGTTTTACTGTCATCTGGGTGGTCGTGGACCGTTTTAGCAAGATGTGTCACTTGGTTCCCTTCATCAAACTGCCCTGCGCTAAAACTCTCGCTAAGGCCTTTGTCAAGGAGATTGTCAGACTTCATGGCGTTCCTACTGACATTGTTTCTGATAGGGGACCTCAGTTCGTGGCTCGTTTTTGGCGTGCCTTTTGTGACAGGTTGGGAGTTCATTTGTCGTTCTCGTCCGGATATCATCCTGAATCTAATGGCCAGACAGAAAGGAAAAACCAGGATGTTGAGCAGTTCTTGCGTTGTTTTGTGGCAGACAATCAGGAGGGGTGGTCTGAGTTTCTGCCACTTGCTGAATTTGCTCTGAACAATCATACATCTTCTTCTGCTGGTTGTTCGCCTTTTTTTTGTTGTTCTGGGAGACATCCGTCGTTTGGGTCGTTCTCCAAGTTGGGATCTGCCGTGCCTGAGGAGGAGAATTTTTCCGGTGATTTGGAAAGAGTTTGGACGGATGTGCGTGGTAATCTTCAGGAGGCCAACAGAAAATCTAAAGACTACTTTGATAGGAAACGACAGGAGGTTTTGTTCGCTGTTGGTGACATGGTCTGGTTGTCCTCTAGGAATCTGCGGTTGAGGATTCCTTCTAAGAAATTGGGTCCCAAGTTTGTAGGGCCCTTTAAGGTGCTTCAGGTTGTCAACCAATCTGCTGTTAGGTTGGAGGTTCCTACCTCCTGGAGAATTAATCCGGTATTTCATGTCTCTCTGTTGAAAAAAGCTGTTGTATCGGATGGTGACGCCTCTGCCTCTGTTCCTCCGGTGGTGGAGGACGGGGAATATGAAATTTCTCGCATCCTTAACTCTAGACGGTATAGAGGTAGTTTGCAGTATCTTGTGGCCTGGAAAGGTTTCGGACCCGAGGATAACTCTTGGGTGAGGTTGGATGATGTTTCCGCGTCCAGACTTATCAGAGCGTTTCACAGGAGATTTCCTGATAAGCCTGGTCCTAGGGGATCCGGAGGATCCTCTTAGAAGGGGGGGTACTGTTAGAACCTTGCTCTTAGGTTTTTTCCTTTGCTGGTCACATGACCTTGTTGGCCTATTTAATCCTGCTCCGCCCTTCTGGCTTTGCTGGACTTCATTGTATAACTACTTTCTAGCTAGCCTGTGCTCTGTATCTAACTCTGTTAGTTTGCTTGGTCTACGGACCTCTGTGTTCTTTATATTTTGTTTGTTCGTCTGTCTGCTACTATTTCTGTTAGGAGGTGTCCCATTTTCCTCCCAGTCCTTAGTACTTGTAGGGATTCCTTCCCCACATCTATAGGTCTCCGTACAGACTAGCTTAGGACTTTAGCAGGTCTGATCGCAGGATCAGGTCCCCTGTTACATCGTAGGGATTAAGCTGAGTTCTATCGTAGGGACAGATCTCCTCTCTTTCCTTAGCTCTGGTAGCAGAACATAACACCCTCTGACCTCCACGTCTCTTCCAAGGGGCATTGGAGTGCCTCCAAATTTTTGGCAACCCTTGCATTCACTGCATAGGCAAACACAATGGGAGACCCACTTCCTAATAAGGGGAACACTGTTTTCAGGAGGCCATCCTCTAAGTCTCTTCAAAGGGGGGTGCGTCCAAATTTTCAAAGTGGTATTGGGGTGCGTCCAAATTTTGGGCAGCCCAGCCACTCACTGCATACGCAATAACAATATAGGAAACCCACTATTTAGTAATGGGAACAATAAAACATAGCCGGCTGATGACTCTCTAAGAATAGTGAGGGCCGACTGCTGGCCCTTTAAGAATAGTAAAGGCCGCCTGATGGCCCTATAAAAATAGGCTTTGTGACTTTCAGAGTCCCTCCATCATAAATGAAACAGGATGTGTCTGATGATGTCATACACCACATGGCCAGATAAGGTTGTAAAATGTTAAAATTACATTTCCTGGTGAATGCATTTGTCACGGTTGAAAGCAATGAAAAAGTGCAAAAACGCATCAAAAATGCTACGTGTGAACATAGCCCAAGGTGTGGAGGAGTATTTTTGTTTTTGGTTATTTATTTTGCTTTATATACAAGTCATTACCCTGGAAAGAAACTTGCTTAACACATTTCCCAGGAAAATCCATTTTGGTTTAGTTTTTGTATGTTTTCGGCTATGTGCCCACGATGCAGAAATGCAGCAGATTTTTTCCGTATCTCCCTGGCAGGAAAAATGCATGCGGATTGTGCGTGCGGATTGTGCGTGCGGATTGTGCATGCGGATTGTGCATGCGGATTGTGCATGCGGATTGTGCATGCGGATTGTATATGCGGATTGTGCATGCGGATTGTATATGCGGATTGTACGTGCGGATTGTACGTGCGGATTGTACGTGCGGATTGTACATGCGTTTTTCCCGCCAGGTAGAAGCGTTCTTCACTTGCATTTCCGCATGCGGGTTATGAAGCGATTTTAGCATCACTTGTAAAGTGCTTGACAACCTGTTCACACTATATAAATCCATGCAGCCGGCATATACAGTATGACCAAGTAATAGTTGAAAAAAAAGAATAAAAATGGTAAAATTTTTTAAAAACACCATTATACTCACCTTCTGATGGCCCCCGGTGTTTTCTCCGCTGCGTCCGGTCTCTTGCATGGCTCGCGGTGGTGTGAAAGGACCTTTCATGACGTCATTTAGTCATGTGACAAGTCACGTGACCGCCGGCAATTACGATGCGAGTCCGCAAAATTAATGGACATGCTGTGTATTTTTCCGCAATGATAATCCGCAGCGAAAATTTCCGCAGCATGTGCACAGCACAGCGGATTATCATTGGGGACCATGGGGCACGGATTACTAAGCGGTTTTGAAGCCTTTTCGCTGTGGAAATTCCGCGGCAAAAACGCTTGAAAAATGCGTAGTGGACTCGCAGCCTTATTGTGAGTCCGTAAAAGTGGCGTAATACTCTGACAACGTTGTTGACAGCAGTGACCTGGGAGTCAGAAATGCTTCCAGGGGTCTTCCCCATGGTGTCCCCATGTCATTTCAGAACTGTTCCCATCAATTTGGGCAATTTTTAGGCCCTCTGCAGACCGCCGGGGGGAGCCACCTGAAAAATGCTGGAGTTTCCCGTAGACTTACATTGGGCTCGTTGCTCGTGTCAAGCACCCGAGTACTCCAATGTGCTCGACCCGAGCAACGAGCGCCCGAGCATTTTACTGCTCGCCCATCACTATTCATAACGAAATGTGATCCCAGTCCTCACAATTCATCACGGATGAGTCCTCAATTGTCACAATTCACTCTAGGATGTGTCCTCAGTCCTAGCGCTTCACCCCGGGATGTGTCCACAGTCCTAGCACTTCACCCCGGGATGTGTCCTCAGCCCTAGCACTTCACCCTGGGATGTGTCCTCAGTCCTAGCACTTCACCCCGGGATGTGTCCTCAACCCTAGCGCTTCACCCCGGGATGTGTCCTCAGTCCTAGTGCTTCACCCCGGGATGTGTCCTCTGTCCTGGCGCTTCACCCCGGGATATGTCCTCAGTCCTAGCACTTCACCCTGGGATGTGTCCTCAGTCCTAGCACTTCACCCCAGGATGTGTCCTCAGTCCTAGCACTTCACCCCAGGATGTGTCCTCAGTCCTAGTGCTTCACCCCGGGATATGTCCTCAGTCCTAACACTTCACTCTGGGATGTGTCCTCAGTCCTAGCACTTCACCCCGGGATGTGTCCTCAGTTCTAGCACTTCACCCTGGGATGTGTCCTCAGTCCTAGCGCTTCACCCGGGGATATGTCCTCAGTCCTAGCACTTCACCCCGGGATGTGTCCTCAGTCCCAGCACTTCACCCTGGGATGTGTCCTCAGTCCTAGCACTTCACCCCGGGATGTGTCCTCAGTCCTAGCGCTTCACCCTGGGATGTGTCCTCAGTCCTAGCGCTTCACCCCGGGATGTGTCCTCAGTCCTAGCGCTTCACCCTGGGATGTGTCCTCAGTCCTGGCGCTACACCCCGGGATGTGTCCTCAGCCCTAGTGCTTCACCCCGGGATGTGTCCTCAGTCCTAGCGCTTCACCCCGGGATGTGTCCTCAGTCCTAGCGCTTCACCCCGGGATGTGTCCTCAGTCCTGGCGCTTCACCCCGGGATGTGTCCTCAGTCCTGGCGCTTCACCCCGGGATGTGTCCTCAGTCCTAGTGCTTCACCCCGGGATGTGTCCTCAGTCCTAGCGCTTCACCCCGGGATGTGTCCCCAGTCCTAGCGCTTCAGCCCGGGATGTGTCCTCAGTCCTAGCGCTTCACCCCGGGATGTGTCCTCAGTCCTAGCGCTTCACCCCGGGATGTGTCCTCAGTCCTAGCGCTTCACCCCGGGATGTGTCCTCAGTCCCAGCACTTCACCCTGGGATGTGTCCTCAGTCCTAGCGCTTCACCCTGGGATGTGTCCTCAGTCCTGGCGCTTCACCCCGGGATGTGTCCTCAGTCCTAGCGCTTCACCCCGGGATGTGTCCTCAGTCCTAGCGCTTCACCCCGGGATATGTCCTCAGTCCTAGCGCTTCACCCCGGGATGTGTCCTCAGTCCCAGCACTTCACCCTGGGATGTGTCCTCAGTCCTAGCACTTCACCCCGGGATGTGTCCTCAGTCCTAGCGCTTCACCCTGGGATGTGTCCTCAGTCCTGGCGCTACACCCCGGGATGTGTCCTCAGTCCTAGCGCTTCACCCCGGGATGTGTCCTCAGTCCTGGCGCTTCACCCCGGGATGTGTCCTCAGTCCTAGCGCTTCACCCTGGGATGTGTCCTCAGTCCTGGCGCTACACCCCGGGATGTGTCCTCAGCCCTAGTGCTTCACCCCGGGATGTGTCCTCAGTCCTAGCGCTTCACCCCGGGATGTGTCCTCAGTCCTAGCGCTTCACCCCGGGATGTGTCCTCAGTCCTGGCGCTTCACCCCGGGATGTGTCCTCAGTCCTAGTGCTTGACCCCGGGATGTGTCCTCAGTCCTGGCGCTTCACCCCGGGATGTGTCCTCAGTCCTAGCGCTTCACCCCGGGATGTGTCCTCAGTTCTGGCGCTTCACCCCGGGATGTGTCCTCAGTCCTGGCGCTTCACCCAGGCATGTGTCCTCAGTCCTGGCGCTTCACCCCGGGATGTGTCCTCAGTCCTAGTGCTTCACCCCGGGATGTGTCCTCAGTCCTGGTGCTTCACCCCGGGATGTGTCCTCAGTCCTAGTGCTTCACCCCGGGATGTGTCCTCAGTCCTAGTGCTTCACCCCGGGATGTGTCCTCAGTCCTAGTGCTTCACCCCGGGATGTGTCCTCAGTCCTAGTGCTTCACCCCGGGATGTGTCCTCAGTCCTAGTGCTTCACCCCGGGATGTGTCCTCAGTCCTAGTGCTTCACCCCGGGATGTGTCCTCAGTCCTAGCGCTTCACCCCGGGATGTGTCCTCAGTCCCAGCACTTCACCCTGGGATGTGTCCTCAGTCCTAGCACTTCACCCCGGGATGTGTCCTCAGTCCTAGCGCTTCACCCTGGGATGTGTCCTCAGTCCTGGCGCTACACCCCGGGATGTGTCCTCAGTCCTAGCGCTTCACCCCGGGATGTGTCCTCAGTCCTGGCGCTTCACCCCGGGATGTGTCCTCAGTCCTAGCGCTTCACCCTGGGATGTGTCCTCAGTCCTGGCGCTACACCCCGGGATGTGTCCTCAGCCCTAGTGCTTCACCCCGGGATGTGTCCTCAGTCCTAGCGCTTCACCCCGGGATGTGTCCTCAGTCCTAGCGCTTCACCCCGGGATGTGTCCTCAGTCCTGGCGCTTCACCCCGGGATGTGTCCTCAGTCCTAGTGCTTGACCCCGGGATGTGTCCTCAGTCCTGGCGCTTCACCCCGGGATGTGTCCTCAGTCCTAGCGCTTCACCCCGGGATGTGTCCTCAGTTCTGGCGCTTCACCCCGGGATGTGTCCTCAGTCCTGGCGCTTCACCCAGGCATGTGTCCTCAGTCCTGGCGCTTCACCCCGGGATGTGTCCTCAGTCCTAGTGCTTCACCCCGGGATGTGTCCTCAGTCCTAGTGCTTCACCCCGGGATGTGTCCTCAGTCCTAGTGCTTCACCCCGGGATGTGTCCTCAGTCCTAGTGCTTCACCCCGGGATGTGTCCTCAGTCCTAGTGCTTCACCCCGGGATGTGTCCTCAGTCCTGGTGCTTCACCCCGGGATATGTCCTCAGTCTTAGGGCTTCACCCCGGGATGTGTCCTCAGTCCTAGCGCTTCACCCCGGGATGTGTCCTCAGTCCTAGTGCTTCACCTCGGGATGTGTCCTCTGTCCTAGCGCTTCACCCCGGGATGTGTCCTCAGTCTTAGGGCTTCACCCCGGGATGTGTCCTCAGTCTTAGGGCTTCACCCCGGGATGTGTCCTCAGTCTTAGGGCTTCACCCAGGGATTGTCGTCAGTTTTCATGCTTCCCCCTGAAATATCTTATGATGCCTCACATATAACCCCAGGAGATCGCTTTAATCCTCCAGATTATTTGCTCTGCACTGATTGCCTGGTGGTTGAAGTTACTATGACCTTCCATTCCACATGAGATAAGACCTTCATACCGATTAGATAACAGTCAGTTATATCTCCCAACTTCACCATTAACAAAATCGCTCAGTAGAGTGCTCTGTGAGAGAACTGCTGCCAGACATCTCTGTCCTCTTCTTCCAGACTCCTCTGTCCTCCACCTGCCTTCAGACTCCTCTGTCCTCCACCTGCCTCCAGACTCCTCTGTTCTCCTTTTCCTCCAGATTCCTGTCCTCTTCTTCCTTCAGACTCCTCTGCCCTCCTCCTTCCTCCAGACTCCTCTGCCCTCCTCCTTCCTCCAGACTCCTCTGTTCTCCTCCTTCCGCCAGACTCCCCTGTTCTCCTTTTCCTCCAGATTCCTGTTTTCTCCCTTCCTTCAGACTCCTGTCCTCCCTCCTCCAGACTCCTCTGTCCCCCCCCTCTGTCCTCCCTCTTCCTCCAGACTCTTCTGTTCTCCTCCTTCCTCCAGAATCCTTCATCTTCCAGACTCATCTGTCCTCCTCCTTCCCCAACTCCACTGTCCTCCTCCCTCTTCTGTTCTCTTCTTTCTTCAGACTCCTGTACTCTTCTTCCTACAGACTCCTCTGTTCTCATCCTTCCCCCAGGCTCCTCTGCCCTCCTTTTTCTCCAAATTCCTGTTTTCCTTCCTTCAGACAAATCTGTCCTACCTCCTCCAGACTCTTCGGTCCTCCTCCTTCCTTCAGACTCCTGTCTTCCTTCCCTCCAGAATCCTCCTTCCTCCAGCCTCCTCTATCTCTTCCTCCAGCCTCCTTTCTTCTCCTGACTCTTCTGTCCCCCTTCCACACTTCTGTCTCCCTCCAGTCTCCTATATCCTCCAGTCTTCTTTTCCCCCCAGAATACACTGTTCTTCCATTCCTCCAGACTCCTGTCCTGGTGGTTGTAGTTACTATGACCTTCCATTCCACATGAGATAAGGCCCCATACAGACCTTCATACCGATTAGATAACGGTCAGTTATATCTCCAACATCACCATAAACAAAAAGGCTCAGTAGATTGCTACGTTCTCTGTGAGAGAACTGCTGCCACACATCTCTGTCCTCTTTTTCCAGACTCCTCTGTCCTCCACCTTCCTTCAGACTCCTCTCTTCTTCGACTTTCTCCAAACTCCTTTGTCCTCCTCGTTCTTCCAGACTCCTCTGCCCTACCTCCTACTCCAGACTCCTCTTCTTCCAAACACCGCTGTCCTCCTCTTCCTCCAAACGCCTCTGCTCTCCTCCTTCTTCTGTTCTCCTCTTTTCTCCAGACTTCACTGTCCTCCTCCCTCTTCTATTCTCTTCTTTCCTCCAGACTCCTGTCCTCTTCTTCCTAGACTCCTCTGCCCTTCTCCTTCCTCCAGACTCCTCTGTCCTCCTACTTCCGCTAGACTCCCATGCTCTCCTTTTCCTCCAGATTCCTGTTTTCCCCTTTTTTTCAGACTCCTTGCCTTCTCCCCCTCCTCTGTCCTCCTTCTTCCTCCAAACTCCTCTATCAGCCTCTTCCTTCAGACTCCTCTGTCCTCCTACTTCCTCCAGAATCCTGTCCTCTTCTTCATCCAGACTCCTCTGTTCTCCTTCCTTTAGACTCCCCTGTGCTCCTTCCTCCAGACTCCTCTGTCCTCTTTTTCCTCCAGACTCCTCTGTCCACCTATTCTTCCAGACTCTACTGTCCTCCGCCTTCCTACTCTTCCTTCCAGATTACTTTGTCCTCTTCCTCTCTAGAATCCTCTGTCCTCCTCCTCCAGACTACTATCCTCCTCCAGTTTCACCTGTCCTTCTCCAGCCTCCTTTTATTCTCCTGACTCCTCTGTTACCCTTCTACACTTCTGTCTTCCTCCAGTCTCCTCCATCCTCCTCTTCCCCCAGATTCCACTGTCCTTTCACTCCTCTAGACTCCTCTGTCCTCTTCTTCCTCCAGACTCTTCTGTCCTCATCTTCCTTCAGACTCCTCTGTCTTTCTACTCCTTCCAGACTCCTTTGTCCTTTTACTTCCTCCAGACTCCTTTGTCCTCTTGGGAGGTCAGGGCTGTGTCCCAGCCTTCTGTGACTCCTGATGTCCCGGGAGGTCAGGGCTGTGTCCCAGCCTTCTGTGACCCCTGCTGTCCCGGGAGGTCAGGGCTGTGTCCCAGACTTCTGTGA
This sequence comes from Phyllobates terribilis, assembly GCF_046119375.1. NCBI lineage: Eukaryota > Metazoa > Chordata > Amphibia > Anura > Dendrobatidae > Phyllobates > Phyllobates terribilis. The sequence goes on from NW_027364411.1 coordinate 93,309, forward strand.
CCCCTGCTGTCCCGGGAGGTCAGGGCTATGTCCCAGCCTTCTGTGACCCCTGCTGTCCCGTGAGGTCAGGGCTGTCTCCCAGCCTTCTGTGACCCCTCCTGTCCCGGGAGGTCAGGGCTGTTTCCCAGCCTTCTGTGACTCCTGATGTCCCGGGAGGTCAGGGCTATGTCCCAGACTTCTGTGACTCCTGATATCCCGGGAGGTCAGGGCTGTGTCCCAGACTTCTGTGACCCCTGATGTCCCATGAGGTCAGGGCTGTGTCCCAGACTTCTGTGACCCCTGATGTCCCATGAGGTCAGGGCTATGTCCCAGACTTCTGTGACTCCTGATGTCCCGGGGGGTCAGGACTGTGTCCCAGCCTTCTGTGACCCCCGCTGTCCCGGGAGGTCAGGGCTGTGTCCCAGCCTTCTGTGACCCCTGCTGTCCCCGGAGGTCAGGGCTGTGTGCCAGCCTTCTGTGAGCCCTGATGTCCCAGGAGGTCAGGGCTGTGTCCCAGACTTCTATGACCCCTGCTGTCCCGGGAGGTCAGGGCTGTGTCCCAGCCTTCTGTGACTCCTGATGTCCCGGGAGGTCAGGGCTGTGTCCCAGCCTTCTGTGACCCCCGCTGTCCCGGGAGGTCAGGGCTGTGTCCCAGACTTCTGTGACCCCTGCTGTCCCGGGAGGTCAGGGCTGTGTCCCAGCCTTCTGTGACCCCTGCTGTCCCGGGAGGTCAGGGCTGTGTCCCAGACTTCTGTGACTCCTGATGTCCCGGGAGGTCAGGGCTATGTCCCAGACTTCTGTGACTCCTGATGTCCCGGGGGGTCAGGGCTGTGTCCCGGACTTCTGTGACTACTGCTGTCCCGGGAGGTCAGGGCTATGTCCCAGACTTCTGTGACTCCTGATGTCCCGGGGGGTCAGGGCTGTGTCCCGGACTTCTGTGACTACTGCTGTCCCGGGAGGTCAGGGCTATGTCCCAGACTTCTGTGACTCCTGATGTCCTGGGAGGTCAGGGCTGTGTCCCAGACTTCTGTGACTCCTGATGTCCCATGAGGTCAGGGCTGTGTCCCAGACTTCTGTGACCCCTGATGTCCCATGAGGTCAGGGCTATGTCCCAGACTTCTGTGACCCCTGCTGTCCCGGGGGGTCAGGGCTGTGTCCCGGACTTCTGTGACTACTGCTGTCCCGGGAGGTCAGGACTGTGTCCCAGCCTCCTATGACCCCTGCTGTCCTGGGAGGTCAGGGCTGTGTCCCAGCCTTCTGTGACCCCTGCTGTCCCGGGAGGTCAGGGCTGTGTCCCAGCCTTCTGTGACTCCTGATGTCCCGGGAGGTCAGGGCTGTGTCCCAGCCTTCTGTGACCCCTGCTGTCCCGGGAGGTCAGGGCTGTGTCCCAGCCTTCTGTGACCCCTGCTGTCCCGGGAGGTCAGGGCTGTGTCCCAGCCTTCTGTGACTCCTGATGTCCCGGGAGGTCAAGGCTGTGTCCCAGACTTCTGTGACTCCTGATGTCCCGGGAGGTCAGGGCTGTGTCCCGGACATCTGTGACCCCTGCTGTCCCGGGAGGTCAGGGCTGTGTCTCAGCCTTCTGTGACCCCTGCTGTCCCGGGAGGTCAGGGCTGTGTCCCGGACTTCTGTGACTCCTGATGTCCTGGGAGGTCAGGGCTGTGTCCCAGTCTTCTGTGACCCCTCCTGTCCCGGGAGGTCAGGGCTGTCTCCCAGCCTTCTGTGACCCCTCCTGTCCCGGGAGGTCAGGGCTGTGTCCCAGCCTTCTGTGACCCCTGCTGTCCCGGGAGGTCAGGGCTGTGTCCCAGCCTTCTGTGACCCCTCCTGTCCCGGGAGGTCAAGGCTGTGTCCCGGACTTCTGTGACTCCTGATGTCCCGGGAGGTCAGGGCTGTGTCCCAGCCTTCTGTGACCCCTGCTGTCCTGGGAGGTCAGGGCTGTGTCCCAGCCTTCTGTGACCCCTGCTGTCCCGGGAGGTCAAGGCTGTGTCCCAGACTTCTGTGACTCCTGATGTCCCGGGAGGTCAGGGCTGTGTCCCGGACATCTGTGACCCCTGCTGTCCCGGGAGGTCAGGGCTGTGTCTCAGCCTTCTGTGACCTCTCCTGTCCCGGGAGGTCAGGGCTGTGTCCCAGCCTTCTGTGACTCCTGATGTCCCGGGAGGTCAAGGCTGTGTCCCAGACTTCTGTGACTCCTGATGTCCCGGGAGGTCAGGGCTGTGTCCCGGACATCTGTGACCCCTGCTGTCCCGGGAGGTCAGGGCTGTGTCCCAGCCTTCTGTGACCCCTCCTGTCCCGGGAGGTCAGGGCTGTGTCCCAGCCTTCTGTGACCCCTGCTGTCCCGGGAGGTCAAGGCTGTGTCCCGGACTTCTGTGACTCCTGCTGTCCCGGGAGGTCAGGGCTGTGTCCCAGCCTTCTGTGACCCCTGCTGTCCCGGGAGGTCAGGGCTGTGTCCCAGCCTTCTGTGACCCCTGCTGTCCCGGGAGGTCAGGGCTGTGTCCCAGCCTTCTGTGACTCCTGATGTCCCGGGAGGTCAAGGCTGTGTCCCAGACTTCTGTGACTCCTGATGTCCCGGGAGGTCAGGGCTGTGTCCCGGACATCTGTGACCCCTGCTGTCCCGGGAGGTCAGGGCTGTGTCTCAGCCTTCTGTGACCCCTGCTGTCCCGGGAGGTCAGGACTGTGTCCCAGACTTCTGTGACTTCTGATGTCCCGGGAGGTCAGGACTGTGTCCCGGACATCTGTGACCCCTGCTGTCCCGGGAGGTCAGGGCTGTGTCTCAGCCTTCTGTGACCCCTGCTGTCCCGGGAGGTCAGGGCTGTGTCCCGGACTTCTGTGACTCCTGATGTCCTGGGAGGTCAGGGCTGTGTCCCAGCCTTCTGTGACCCCTGCTGTCCCGGGAGGTCCGGGCTGTGTCCCGGACTTCTGTGACCCCTCCTGTCCCGGGAGGTCAGGGCTGTGTCCCAGCCTTCTGTGACCCCTGCTGTCCCGGGAGGTCAGGGCTGTGTCCCAGCCTTCTGTGACCCCTGCTGTCCCGGGAGGTCAGGGCTGTGTCCCAGACTTCTGTGACTCCTGATGTCCCGGGAGGTCAAGGCTGTGTCCCAGACTTCTGTGACTCCTGATGTCCCGGGAGGTCAGGGCTGTGTCCCGGACATCTGTGACCCCTGCTGTCCCGGGAGGTCAGGGCTGTGTCTCAGCCTTCTGTGACCCCTGCTGTCCCGGGAGGTCAGGGCTGTGTCCCGGACTTCTGTGACTCCTGATGTCCTGGGAGGTCAGGGCTGTGTCCCAGTCTTCTGTGACCCCTCCTGTCCCGGGAGGTCAGGGCTGTCTCCCAGCCTTCTGTGACCCCTCCTGTCCCGGGAGGTCAGGGCTGTGTCCCAGCCTTCTGTGACCCCTGCTGTCCCGGGAGGTCAGGGCTGTGTCCCAGCCTTCTGTGACCCCTCCTGTCCCGGGAGGTCAGGGCTGTGTCCCAGGCTTCTGTGACCCCTCCTGTCCCGGGAGGTCAAGGCTGTGTCCCGGACTTCTGTGACTCCTGATGTCCCGGGAGGTCAGGGCTGTGTCCCAGCCTTCTGTGACCCCTGCTGTCCCGGGAGGTCAGGGCTGTGTCCCAGCCTTCTGTGACCCCTGCTGTCCCGGGAGGTCAGGGCTGTGTCCCAGCCTTCTGTGACTCCTGATGTCCCGGGAGGTCAGGGCTGTGTCCCAGCCTTCTGTGACCCCTGCTGTCCCGGGAGGTCAGGGCTGTGTCCCAGCCTTCTGTGACCCCTGCTGTCCCGGGAGGTCAGGGCTGTGTCCCAGCCTTCTGTGACTCCTGATGTCCCGGGAGGTCAAGGCTGTGTCCCAGACTTCTGTGACTCCTGATGTCCCGGGAGGTCAGGGCTGTGTCCCGGACATCTGTGACCCCTGCTGTCCCGGGAGGTCAGGGCTGTGTCCCAGCCTTCTGTGACTCCTGATGTCCCGGGAGGTCAAGGCTGTGTCCCAGACTTCTGTGACTCCTGATGTCCCGGGAGGTCAGGGCTGTGTCCCGGACATCTGTGACCCCTGCTGTCCCGGGAGGTCAGGGCTGTGTCTCAGCCTTCTGTGACCCCTGCTGTCCCGGGAGGTCAGGGCTGTGTCCCGGACTTCTGTGATTCCTGATGTCCTGGGAGGTCAGGGCTGTGTCCCAGTCTTCTGTGACCCCTCCTGTCCCGGGAGGTCAGGGCTGTCTCCCAGCCTTCTGTGACCCCTGCTGTCCCGGGAGGTCAGGGCTGTGTCCCAGCCTTCTGTGACCCCTGCTGTCCCGGGAGGTCAGGGCTGTGTCCCAGCCTTCTGTGACCCCTCCTGTCCCGGGAGGTCAGGGCTGTGTCCCAGCCTTCTGTGACCCCTCCTGTCCCGGGAGGTCAGGGCTGTGTCCCAGCCTTCTGTGACCCCTGCTGTCCCGGGAGGTCAAGGCTGTGTCCCGGACTTCTGTGACTCCTGATGTCCCGGGAGGTCAGGGCTGTGTCCCAGCCTTCTGTGACCCCTGCTGTCCCGGGAGGTCAGGGCTGTGTCCCAGCCTTCTGTGACCCCTGCTGTCCCGGGAGGTCAGGGCTGTGTCCCAGCCTTCTGTGACTCCTGATGTCCCGGGAGGTCAGGGCTGTGTCCCAGCCTTCTGTGACCCCTGCTGTCCCGGGAGGTCAGGGCTGTGTCCCAGCCTTCTGTGACCCCTGCTGTCCCGGGAGGTCAGGGCTGTGTCCCAGCCTTCTGTGACTCCTGATGTCCCGGGAGGTCAAGGCTGTGTCCCAGACTTCTGTGACTCCTGATGTCCCGGGAGGTCAGGGCTGTGTTCCGGACATCTGTGACCCCTGCTGTCCCGGGAGGTCAGGGCTGTGTCCCAGCCTTCTGTGACTCCTGATGTCCCGGGAGGTCAAGGCTGTGTCCCAGACTTCTGTGACTCCTGATGTCCCGGGAGGTCAGGGCTGTGTCCCGGACATCTGTGACCCCTGCTGTCCCGGGAGGTCAGGGCTGTGTCTCAGCCTTCTGTGACCCCTGCTGTCCCGGGAGGTCAGGGCTGTGTCCCAGACTTCTGTGACTTCTGATGTCCCGGGAGGTCAGGACTGTGTCCCGGACATCTGTGACCCCTGCTGTCCCGGGAGGTCAGGGCTGTGTCTCAGCCTTCTGTGACCCCTGCTGTCCCGGGAGGTCAGGGCTGTGTCCCGGACTTCTGTGACTCCTGATGTCCTGGGAGGTCAGGGCTGTGTCCCAGCCTTCTGTGACTCCTGATGTCCCGGGAGGTCAGGGCTGTGTCCCGGACTTCTGTGACTCCTGATGTCCCGGGAGGTCAGGGCTGTGTCCCAGCCTTCTGTGACCCCTCCTGTCCCGGGAGGTCAGGGCTGTGTCCCAGCCTTCTGTGACCCCTGCTGTCCCGGGAGGTCAGGGCTGTGTCCCAGACTTCTGTGACCCCTGCTGTCTCGGGAGGTCAGGGCTGTGTCCCAGACTTCTGTGACCCCTGCTGTCTCGGGAGGTCAGGGCTGTGTCCCAACCTTCTGTGACCCCTGCTGTCCCGGGAGGTCAGGGCTGTGTCCCAGCCTTCTGTGACCCCTGCTGTCCCGGGAGGTCAGGGCTATGTCCCAGCCTTCTGTGACCCCTGCTGTCCCGGGAGGTCAGGGCTGTGTCCCAGCCTTCTGTGACCCCTGCTGTCTCGGGAGGTCAGGGCTGTGTCCCAGCCTTCTGTGACCCCTGCTGTCCCGGGAGGTCAGGGCTGTGTCCCGGACTTCTGTGACCCCTGCTGTCTCGGGAGGTCAGGGCTGTGTCCCAGCCTTCTGTGACCCCTGCTGTCCCGGGAGGTCAGGGCTGTGTCCCAGCCTTCTGTGACCCCTGCTGTCCCGGGAGGTCAGGGCTGTGTCCCAGCCTTCTGTGACCCCTGCTGTCTCGGGAGGTCAGGGCTGTGTCCCAGCCTTCTGTGACCCCTGCTGTCCCGGGAGGTCAGGGCTGTGTCCCAGCCTTCTGTGACCCCTGCTGTCTCGGGAGGTCAGGGCTGTGTCCCAGCCTTCTGTGACCCCTGCTGTCCCGGGAGGTCAGGGCTGTGTCCCAGCCTTCTGTGACCCCTGCTGTCCCGGGAGGTCAGGGCTGTGTCCCAGCCTTCTGTGACCCCTGCTGTCCCGGGAGGTCAGGGCTGTGTCCCGGACTTCTGTGACCCCTGCTGTCTCGGGAGGTCAGGGCTGTGTCCCAGCCTTCTGTGACCCCTGCTGTCCCGGGAGGTCAGGGCTGTGTCCCGGACTTCTGTGACCCCTGCTGTCTCGGGAGGTCAGGGCTGTGTCCCAGCCTTCTGTGACCCCTGCTGTCCCGGGAGGTCAGGGCTGTGTCAGGGCTTTCTCTCACTCCCTGTGATGCTTCCTCTCTTTTATTGCTCTGTAGCTCCTCTTTCCCGGGGGTGGGGCCGGTGTCTCTGACACTTACATACAATGAAATAAACAATTCTTCTCGAGATCTGATCTCACCTGGCATCAAATCCGCAACCTGCATGATTGGAGGCAGCAGCTATAGCTACAAGCCACAGGCTGCATAGAAAAATATGGGAGGTTTTCCATACTGGAATGTATAGTGCAGGTTCTGACATTACAGGCAGATGATGCAAGTACATAGAGATACATCTGTATATAGCTGTGTATTTTTATGTCCCGATATTCTAGAGGGAAAATAAAAGTCAGCTTTTTTTCTTCCTATAACATTGCTAAAAAAATATTGAAAAACAATTACAATAATGTCAAAAATAAACTTCACAAATCAGCAAATCAAATACATAGTAACAACCTGCACAAGACGGCGATCAGATTAATGATGGATAAAGGGCATTAAAAAATGTGATTGTTTTTTAAACCAAGAAAAAAAATGTAATAAAAATGGAACACTCAGGTCGTGTTCACACGAAATGTAAATGCTGATTTTTTAATGCATTTTCCCTCGTATTCTATGCGTTTTTGGTGGAGATGTGAAGCCGCGTTTTTAATGCTTTTTTAATAGTACAGTTTTGATTCTTTAGTTAAAAAATGCAGCCGGCTTTTTTTTTTCTTTGTTAGACGTGTTGTTTTCGGGCTCCATATACTGTCCTGCTCCTGGTTATTGACACCCATTACATCATGTGGAATATCTCCTGACACAATGTATCCAGTGAACAGTTATCTGTATAGAGACTCAAAATACAAAAGAGCAAATGAGAAACAAGAATTTATAACAAAAAACAATGGGAGGTGTGAAGAATGGCACCCTCGAGGACGCCTAAGGTCAGATTGGTACAGTTCTACACAGACACCCCCTGTCCACACGGGTACAGAGAGGTACCGGGAGTGAGAAGAGGTGGCCCACTCAGTCACTGACGTGGCACCACACTCGCTCACACCCCTGACAGGCTGAGAGGTGTAGCATCGGCGTCTCTGCCTCCTGCCGGGCAGAGACACCGTTCCCCTCACCGCCGCGGTCCAGGTCCGGGGTCTTCCTGCTCCTCTGTCGCTGTGGTGCGCACCGCGCGCAGCTGTCCAGGCACTGTGCTTAGGGCGCGCCCGCTCCCTCCCTCTTAAAGGGGCCGCATGCGCCGTCCTATAAAGTCCCCGGCCAATGGCCAGAGGACTTCCCCTATATAAGGCACCTCCTCCAAAATGGAGGTGCCTGTGCAAGGTTGTTGTTTCGTGTGCTAAACACTTGTTCCAGCCCTCAGGTCCCGCTGCCTGTCAGTCCTGCCTGCCAGTCTGTCTAACAGTTCTGTCCTCCAGTCTGTCTACAGTTGTGCCCGCCAGCCTGCTTACCTGGAGCACCTGTCTGTAACCTGCCGTGCCCGCCAGTCTGCCTACCTGGAGCACCTGCCTGTTACCTGTTGTGCCCACCAGCCAGTCTACCCGGAGCACCTGCCTGTTACCTGTCATGCCCATCAGCCAGTCTACCCGGAGCACCTGCCAGTTACCTGCCGTGCCCGCCTGCTCGCCTACCCGGAGCACCCATCTGGCAATCCGCCGAACCTGCCTGCTTATCTACTCGGTCCACCCGTCAGCCTTCCTGCCGTGCTCATCCGCTGTACTGGTCAGTTCCTGCCATCTGACCCATGGGAGTCCACTGCTCTCACACAAGGTCGGTCCCAGAGTGGCACCTGGTCCACCTGCCCGGTTCCTCCCTGGTTCACGGAGTCGACTAAGCTGCCGTGTGACCTTGGTCGGGCCGAGTAGGCAATTAGTCACGCCCCTCTGGTCCCTCCTTGTACCGAAGCACAGAGGTTCCACCACCCGGACTCGTAACAAGAGGCCCCTTCACTAGCCCCAGTGAAGCAGAACCTTGTCAGCCTGGGAAAGCTGCCACCAGTTCCTATTAAATATAATTCCCGCTAAGACCGGGGGATTATATCAGGCCTGAAACCAGCCCAGTAGTGTGTTCGTTTGACCGAACAACGGACATGAGAGTTCATGGATCAAGATAAAAGAGCAGCCAAAGGTTAAATTATATATTTAATCACCTTAAGGGCACACTAGACAATACACTATATACATACATAATTGTCAGAGATGCAAACACAATAGTAGTGTTACAAAAGACATAAGCAGATAGTAAGAGTCAGTTACCAGTCAGATGGAAGGCCTGGCTTGCGGGGGAGGGGCTGCCACATGGGAGGCTTGTGGGTCCCTCTCTCTTTTCTGTGCCTTCCCTCACATGATGTATCGCCGTGACCTCCTAGAGAAAAAGGAGTGTGCTATAGCTGCCGGAGCTTTTAACCTCTCTGGGTTATTCCCCCTACTGTCCCCTGGCTGGACCTAAATCTCCACCCCTGGCCTCTCTCAGTTATAAGCTCCAAAAACTAAAATGGGCTATACTTCCTTAATAGACAGTCCTAGGGAGCCGTTTCTGGTGGTATCGGATCCAGCCGGGCCCCTGCTACGCGGGGAGAGCAATCACCGTGGCCCTAGGGTTTCTGAAAGGCTGTGCATCTCCCCATCCCTAAGCGCTAGACTGTGCTGGAAGCCAGGGTGACATTCCTCATGTTCGTGTGATTCCAAAAATCTATTTGGTGTATCGCTGGGATGTCTTGTATTCCCATAACTCGGTGTCGAATTATAATTGTCTGACACAAAGGGGATGCCGCATGGCTTGGGTACACAGGGTGTCTTCCTGTAGCAGCTCCTTGGCTGAGAGCTGCTGTGAGACAATTGTCTCTCACTGTCTCTCTGCCCCCTCCCTATTTCTTAGCTGAAGCAATGTCCGGTTACAGCTGTACACTGTAGACCCTTATAAGCCCCTGCCAAACAGGATACATTGATTGACATGGGATTATATCTACAATATTCTTCACAGGGGGAAAAATAGAAAAACCTAAAGCTGCTGTGTCACTGAGTATCGGCACCTTTACAGTAATTTAGTATGGAAACACGTTTTGACTTGCCTGTATTAAATCACAAAAGAGATTCACCTGTGATTAATTCTCGGTGTCCATGTGATATGAATTAGCCAATGAATGATGACTTCACGGTTTTAAAAAGCTACATGGTAGGCCCTGATCCTTTGTCACAATGGTGAAGACAAAGGAGCTATCTGAGGACATCAGAACTGCTATTATTAGCAAACACAAGACTTCCAAAGGGTATACGGTCATCTCCAAACACCTTGGTGTCCCAGTTTCAACAGTGCGCAATGTTATTAAGAAGTTTCCAAGCATGGACCCATCAAGAACCTCCCGGTGCAAAAACTGTAAGGAAAAAGTACATTTGCATAAATGATTATGGATGTATCTCCATAATGCAAGGTGCTGCTGGTGTAGACCAGTGGATAACATCTCTAGTGACAGCGTGGTGTCCTGGTTGCAGAGGACCCGCAGGCAGCGCGGTCCGGCTGATGAAGCTGCTTGCGGCGTAGATGGTGAGTAGGTACTCTGGGTGGGAAAGGGAGGAACAGGGTCCCGGCCGGTGACTAACCTGTTCCTGGGCGGATCTCCCGGCATCAATGCGTCCGCGTGTCGGCGCTTGGAGTGCGGTCAGAGAGGACCTGCGTTGGCACGTGTCAGCAGGTTGAGGACATGCGTGACAGCGCATGTGATTGTTACCGGTAAGGGGGCGTGAATGGACCAAAAGACCAAAGAGGAAAATTGACAAGAGATGTCTTCGAATGTTGGTGCTAATGATGGAAAAACCACCACGTCAAACATCCAAAGACCCGAAGACCAACCTGGAACAGTCTGGGATCATGGTTTCAACAAGTACCATACGTCGTACACTAAACCAAGCAGAGCTTTATGGTGAAGACCAAGGAAAAAGCCATTGCTGAAGAAAAGACATAAAAAGGAACGACTGATCTTTGCCAAAGAGTACCTTGACAAACCACAATCCTTCTGGGAAAATGTTCTGTGGACAGATGAAATAAAAATAGAGATTTTTGGCAATGCAAAGCAACAGTTTGTTTACAGACGGCGCAATGAAGTTTATAAGGAAAAGAACATTTTACCAACAGTTAAGCATGGTGGAGGATCCATAATGCAGTGGGGTTTCTTTGCTGCGTCTGGTTCTGGAGGCCTTGACCATATCACAGGAATCATGGAATCAGAGAATTATCAAGAGATTTTAGAGCGAAATGTCCTCCCCAGTGTAAGAAAACTTGGTTGGAGTCGAAGATCATGGGTCCTCCAGCACGATAATGCCCCAAAGCCACATCCAAAAGTACAGAGGAATGGTTGAAAAAGAAGAAATGGACGGTTATAAAATGTCCACAATGAGTCCTGACCTCAATCCCATTCTGCCATTGGGGAAAAGACCAAGCAAACATTCAAGAGCTCGAACAAACGGCAAAGGATGATGGGAGAAAACTCCAGAGAAGAGCAAGAAGCTTATAGATGGCTACAAGAAACGTGTGGAGGCCGTCAGCAATGCCAAAGGGGGGGCAACCAAGTATTAATTAGGGGGGGCATTAAAGTATTAATTAGGGGGGCAACCAAGTATTAATTAGGGGGCAACTGAGTATTAATTAGGGGGGCAACCAAGTATTAATTAGGGTGGTAACCAAGTGTTAATGAGGTGGGTAACCAAGTGTTAATGAGGGGGGCAACCAAGTATTAATTAGGGGGGCAACCAAGTATTAATTAGGGGGGCAACCAAGTATTAATTAAGGGGGCAACCAAGTATTAATTAGGGGCCTTTATTGCTGCACATGCTGATTATTCTGTTTCTTTTTTGAAATTGTAACATGGAAGTTGGAAAACAATGTTCTATTTTTCTATCACTTTGGACACTAATTAAAAAATCCTGAGGATATAACTTTGGTTCATTTCCATTTATTTCTGAAGATATTGTACAGGCTATGAAAAAAATGAAGAAGCCAATAATGGTGATCAGCTGTGTAGAAACCTATGCAGATAAATGCACCAAAACCGCACAGCTCAGCAGCGTCTTTAGATGCACCGAGGGTGGAGGTTTCATGAAATCACATCCACTTTGCTTGGACATGTAGGCCGTGTTCACATGTAGCGTAAATGCTATGTATTTTTTTTTTTGCTGCTTATTTTGTACCTTGTTTGGGTTTTTGGAAAATAGAGCGCGTCACTACTTTCAGCATTTTTTCACCCAGGGATGGGCAGGAGGGTGTGCTGACACAAAAAGGATAGTCAAAGGATGTAAACAGTGCTACCCCTTCTGCTGGTCAGTATCAGTCCCAAGACGAATAGTAAAGGTCCACCTATTCAAAAAATGTACCTCTGACAACTCCTCCTGCCAGGAGGGCTTGAGGTTGTCTCTGGGAGCGTGGTCAAATGTGCAGCTATGTTATGAGCACCACCATTTGTCTATCAGGTTTGGGTGCATCCGATTCCATCACTTTTACAAGCTGTGCCGGCTCAATACGAGGCAGATGTTGGCAGTAATACACAGCCGGCATCTGCCCATATCAGCAGCGATCGGCACTGGCGCAGATCGCTGCTGTTCATTTAAAAGCTGCTGTCAGAGATTGATTTAAGGTCGATTGCCAGTGAGTGTGCTGACCGGCGCCCACCAGCCCCTCGTAATGCAATCATGGGGGACCGACTGGTTAAATCACCTTCCCACTATTTCAAACTGTAAAATAAAGAAATCATAATAAGGAGCGTACTTGGTGTCGTCATTTCCATGAAAGTCCCATCTATCAAAATAGAAAATTTTATAAAACAGATGCCAAAAACAAATGATAACGCCAGATCTGCAGGTAATGAAAGTCCATGGTTCCCCCAAAAATTCAATAAACAGTAAAGAAGTTTTGGTGTTTTCCCCAAATGGTACCAATGCAGAGGCCACAGTTCAGACGTGGCACTGTTCCACTGACGGAACAAAAAGAACGTTTTTTTCATTGCAAAAACAGACAAATGGTTGGGTCCGGAAAGGTTAAGCTGTAATGTCCAACAATCGGATCCTCATAGGGATCCATGCGGCTTGGGCCACACGGCGGCAGATGTGAACCTGAGGGTGCAGTGAGGTATTCCCACATCGTATCCAATGTGGCGTCTTTATTTTCTGTCGCTGGTCGCAACTCGGCTGCTTCATCTACAGCAAAACCAGAGCAAAATAGTCACAAGACGGTGAGTCATCTACAGACGGTTTGTCCTGAGACTTTTCAGAGAACTACATTCGTCCTATAGCCCGAGCCAAATACTTAGTCGCCCCCTGAACCCAGCAAGATGCCGTCATCTTGGAGTACCCTGCAGAACTGATGAGGGGCTGCAATGTATGCAGCCACACTGGGATTCCAAGGGGTCAGGGGGCCCATTTCTACCTCCAATGCAGATGGAACTGTGCATTATGACAGGCTATTGGATTGCAGAGGGCCCATATCCTGTCCTTGCACAGGGGCCCCTTCTATCTCTGTCCCCCCCTGTAATAACATTAGATTGATTTGGTCTTTATACGCAGATTGTTGATTTCCCTTTTATTGCCGTCATTTAGGATAATTGTATAAATGGCGGCAGAGAAAGAAATCAGAGAACTGAACAATCTGAACATCAGCGCGACCACCCAAGATGGGACCATCCCAGCCCCCCAGAAGAAGAAGGAGGCGTCCTGCTGCTCTTCACTAAAGGTAACACCATCCGCATGGCTGAGTATTACCGGTGGGTGATGGATAGAATGGACCCTCTTAGGAATCAGACTTTACCCCGAGGTCGGGCTGGATATTTGCAGAAGATAAGAGTATGAGCACAGAGCGGTGAAGGGTCAACTCTTCAAATAAACGATTCTCTCAGCGAACGTCGCTATTTACTAACGGGGTAATAGAGCAATGAACAAAAAAAGAGAAACTCCAACCTCAGAATCCTACACAGGCTCAAAGGTCCTACACTTCCCTTATAGAAGAACTACATCCTCCTACAGATGTCATACACCTTCCTACAGATGTCCCATATCATCCTGCAGATGTCCTACATCCGCCTATAGATATCCTAAGTCCTCCTACAGATGTCATACACCTTCCTACAAATGTCCTACACCTGCTAAGAATGTCCTACACCCTCCTACAGATGTCCTACACCCTCCTACCGATGTCCTACACCCTCCTACCGATGTCCTACACCCTCCTACAGATGTCCTACATCCTCCTACAGATGTCCCACACCCCCTATAGATGTCCCACATCATCCTGCAGGTGTCCCACACTCTCCTACAGATGTCCTACACCCTCCTACAGATGTCATACACCTTCCTACAGATGTCATACACCTTCCTACAGATGTCCTGCAACCTCCTACAGATGTCATACACCGTCCTACAGATGTCCTACACCTCCTAAGGATGTCCTACACCCTCCTACCGATGTCCTACACCTCCTAAGGATGTCCTACACCCTCCTACCGATGTCCTAAACCCATACAGATGTCCTACGTCCTCCTACAGATGTCATACACCTTCCTACAAATGTCTTACACCCTCCTACAGAAGCTCTACACCTCCTAAGGAAGTCCTACACCCTCCTACCGATGTCCTAAACCCCTACAGATGTCATACGTCCTCCTACAGATGTCATACACCCTCCTACAGATGTCATACACCCTCCTACAGATGTCATACACCCTCCTACAGATGTCATACACTCTCCTACAGATGTCATACACCCTCCTACAGATGTCCTACACTCTCCTACAGATGTCATACACCCTCCTACAGATGTTCTACACCCTCCTACAGATGTCCTATACCCTCCTACAGATGTCCTACACCCTCCTACAGATGTCCTACAACCTCCTGCAGATGTCATATGTCCTCCTACAGATAAGGTGAATGCTCATCCACCTTATCTTCCTCCTCCTCCCATCCGACTCCTCTTCCTCCTTCTTCGCCACCTCTTCATCTTCCTCCTCCTGCTCATCATCATCCTCCTTGTCTCCTGCAGACTTTCCTGGTCGCTCTCTGCTTCAGTTACTTCGCAAAGGCGTATGCCGGGAGTTACGTGAAGAGCTCGATCACGCAGATTGAGCGTCGCTTTGATATTTCCTCCTCCACGGCGGGGATGGTGGACGGCAGCTTCGAGTTTGGTGGGCATCATCTCCTCGCTATCACTTTTGTGCTTGTGGCGCTGTCTCGTTACTCTCACGCTTCTCCTCGGTACAGGGAACCTACTGGTGATCGCCTTTGTCAGTTACTTCGGGGCGAAGTTCCACCGACCGCGGATCATCGCTGCCGGCTGCTTTCTGATGGCGTTGGGCAGTTTCCTGTCAGCTATGCCGCATTTCTTCATGGGGCCGTACGTAACATGCCATCGCTATCTTGAGCCTGGGCTTCAGAGCTGCGCTCACCATCATTGTCTGTTCACAGTTACAAATATGAAGTGGCGCAGGCACAAGTGTCTCCACCCAACAACTCAACGGGCCCTGCCTACAGCATCTCTCCATGTCTGGCCAACAGGACCCTGACCGAGGACATGAAAGCAGGTAAGAAACCCGCCTCCGACTGCGGACCAACAAATGTCTAAAAAGGCGTAAAAACGTGCTAGACAAATATCAACTTCAGTAGTATCGCGCCATTACAAAGGGTGAGGGTCCACACATAGCCGCGACGCCGAGAGTGGATGTCACAGTACGGTCACCGCTGACCATCACAGACGAGAGACGAGAAGAGACGAAGCGAGGGAGAAGAAATCAGGAGAAGGCTGAAGACTCTGACCCCCGGCACGAGCTCATCACCGCTGCCCCCTGCTGCCCACAATCTGCAACGCTCCACTGCTGCCTGTCACCAGATGGAAGACAACTAAGCACCGATGAGGAGCAAACAGTCAGCAACAGCGAAGTCTACACAGGGCTGCCAGCACCGGATGATACCGGGAGAAGCCCGACTGTAGAGGACAGATAATGTGGTAGATGTCACCTGCAGTCCTATGTAACACCACAGATAACACAGTGATAACTCTCTGAGTACAGATAATGTAGTAGATGTCACCTGCAGTCCTATGTAACACCACAGATAACACAGTGATAACTCTCTGAGTACAGATAATGTAGTAGATGTCACCTGCAGTCCTATGTAACACCACAGATAACACAGTGATAACTCTCTAAGTACAGATAATGTAGTAGATGTCACCTGCAGTCCTATGTAACACCACAGATAACACAGTGATAACTCTCTGAGTACAGATAATGTAGTAGATGTCACCTGCAGTCCTATGTAACACCACAGATAACACAGTGATAACTCTCTGAGTACAGATAATGTAGTAGATGTCACCTGCAGTCCTATGTAACACCACAGATAACACAGTGATAACTCTCTGAGTACAGATAATGTAATAGATGTCACCTGCAGTCCTATGTAACACCACAGATAACACAGTGATAACTCTCTGAGTACAGATAACGTAGTAGATGTCACCTGCAGTCCTATGTAACATCACAGATAACACAGTGATAACTCTCTGAGTACAGATAACGTAGTAGATGTCACCTGCAGTCCTATGTAACACCACAGATAACACAGTGATATCTCTCTGAGTACAGATAATGTAGTAGATGTCACCTGCAGTCCTATGTAACACGACAGATAACACAGTGATCACTCTCTGAGTACAGATAATGTAGTAGATGTCACCTGCAGTCCTATGTAACACCACAGATAACACAGTTATAACTCCCTGAGTACAGATAATGTAGTCGATGTCACCTGCAGTCCTATGTAACACCACAGATAACACAGTGATACCTCCCTGAGTACAGATAATGTAGTAGATGTCACCTGCAGTCCTATGTAACACCACAGGTAACACAGTGATAACTCTCTGAGTACAGATAATGTAGTAGATGTCACCTGCAGTCCTATGTAACACCACAGATAACACAGTGATAACTCTCTGAGTACAGATAATGTAGTAGATGTCACCTGCAGTCCTATGTAACATCACAGATAACACAGTGATAACTCTCTGAGTACAGATAATGTAGTAGATGTCACCTGCAGTCCTATGTAACACCACAGATAACACAGTGATAACTCTCTGAGTACAGATAATGTAATAGATGTCACCTGCAGTCCTATGTAACACCACAGATAACACAGTGATAACTCTCTGAGTACAGATAACGTAGTAGATGTCACCTGCAGTCCTATGTAACATCACAGATAACACAGTGATAACTCTCTGAGTACAGATAACGTAGTAGATGTCACCTGCAGTCCTATGTAACACCACAGATAACACAGTGATATCTCTCTGAGTACAGATAATGTAGTAGATGTCACCTGCAGTCCTATGTAACACGACAGATAACACAGTGATCACTCTCTGAGTACAGATAATGTAGTAGATGTCACCTGCAGTCCTATGTAACACCACAGATAACACAGTTATAACTCCCTGAGTACAGATAATGTAGTCGATGTCACCTGCAGTCCTATGTAACACCACAGATAACACAGTGATACCTCCCTGAGTACAGATAATGTAGTAGATGTCACCTGCAGTCCTATGTAACACCACAGGTAACACAGTGATAACTCTCTGAGTACAGATAATGTAGTAGATGTCACCTGCAGTCCTATGTAACACCACAGATAACACAGTGATAACTCTCTGAGTACAGATAATGTAGTAGATGTCACCTGCAGTCCTATGTAACACCACAGATAACACAGTGATATCTCTCTGAGTACAGATAATGTAGTAGATTTCTCCTGCAGTCCTATGTAACACCACAGATAACACAGTGATAGCTCTCTGAGTACAGATAATGTAGTAGATGTCACCTGCAGTCCTATGTAACACCACAGATAACACAGTGATAACTCTCTGAGTACAGATAATGTAGTAGATGTCAGCTGCAGTCCTATGTAACACCACAGATAACACAGTGATAGCTCTCTGAGTACAGATAATGTAGTAGATGTCACCTGCAGTCCTATGTAACACCACAGATAGCACAGTGATAACTCTCTGAGTACAGATAATGTTGCAGATGTCACCTGCAGTCCTATGTAACACCACAGATAACACAGTGATAACTCTCTGAGTACAGATAATGTAGTAGATGTCACCTGCAGTCCTATGTAACACCACAGATAACAGTGATAACTCACTGAGTACAGATAATGTAGTAGATGTCACCTGCAGTCCTATGTAACACCACAGATAAGACAGTGATAACTCTCTGAGTACAGATAATGTAGTAGATGTCACCTGCAGTCCTATGTAACACCACAGATAACACAGTGATAACTCTCTGAGTACAGATAATGTAGTAGATGTCACCTGCAGTCCTATGTAACACCACAGATAACACAGTGATAATATTCTGAGTACAGATAATGTAGTAGATGTCACCTGCAGTCCCATGTAACACCACAGATAACACAGTGATAACTCTCTGAGTACACATAATGTAGTAGATGTCACCTGCAGTCCTATGTAACACCACAGATAACACAGTGATAGCTCTCTGAGTACAGATAATGTAGTAGATGTCACCTGCAGTCCTATGTAACACCACAGATAACACAGTGATATCTCTCTGAGTACAGATAATGTTGCAGATGTCACCTGCAGTCCTATGTAACACCACAGATAACACAGTGATAACTCTCTGAGTACAGATAATGTAGTAGATGTCACCTGCAGTCCTATGTAACACCACAGATAACACAGTGATAACTCTCTGAGTACAGATAATGTAGTAGATGTCACCTGCAGTCCTATGTAACACCACAGATAACACAGTGATAACTCTCTGAGTACAGATAATGTAGTAGATGTCACCTGCAGTCCTATGTAACACCACAGATAACACAGTGATAATATTCTGAGTACAGATAATGTAGTAGATGTCACCTGCAGTCCCATGTAACACCACAGATAACACAGTGATAACTCTCTGAGTACACATAATGTAGTAGATGTCACCTGCAGTCCTATGTAACACCACAGATAACAGTGATAACTCACTGAGTACAGATAATGTAGTAGATGTCACCTGCAGTCCTATGTAACACCACAGATAACACAGTGATAACTCTCTGAGTACAGATAATGTAGTAGATGTCACCTGCAGTCCTATGTAACACCACAGATAACACAGTGATAACTCTCTGAGTACAGATAATGTAGTAGATGTCACCTGCAGTCCTATGTAACACCACAGATAACACAGTGATAACTCTCTGAGTACAGATAATGTAGTAGATGTCACCTGCAGTCCTATGTAACACCACAGATAACACAGTGATAATATTCTGAGTACAGATAATGTAGTAGATGTCACCTGCAGTCCCATGTAACACCACAGATAACACAGTGATAACTCTCTGAGTACACATAATGTAGTAGATGTCACCTGCAGTCCTATGTAACAGCACAGATAACACAGTGATAACTCTCTGAGTACAGATAATGTAGTAGATGTCACCTGCAGTCCTATGTAACACCACAGATAACACAGTGATAATATTCTGAGTACAGATAATGTAGTAGATGTCACCTGCAGTCCCATGTAACACCACAGATAACACAGTGATAACTCTCTGAGTACACATAATGTAGTAGATGTCACCTGCAGTCCTATGTAACACCACAGATAACAGTGATAACTCACTGAGTACAGATAATGTAGTAGATGTCACCTGCAGTCCTATGTAACACCACAGATAACACAGTGATAACTCTCTGAGTACAGATAATGTAGTAGATGTCACCTGCAGTCCTATGTAACACCACAGATAACACAGTGATAACTCTCTGAGTACAGATAATGTAGTAGATGTCACCTGCAGTCCTATGTAACACCACAGATAACACAGTGATAACTCTCTGAGTACAGATAATGTAGTAGATGTCACCTGCAGTCCTATGTAACACCACAGATAACACAGTGATAATATTCTGAGTACAGATAATGTAGTAGATGTCACCTGCAGTCCCATGTAACACCACAGATAACACAGTGATAACTCTCTGAGTACACATAATGTAGTAGATGTCACCTGCAGTCCTATGTAACAGCACAGATAACACAGTGATAACTCTCTGAGTACAGATAATGTAGTAGATGTCACCTGCAGTCCTATGTAACAGCACTCTCGGCTCTGCTCCTCTGTCTTTGCAGGGTGTGTGCGGGGGAGCGGCTCGTACATGTGGGTTTACGTCTTGGTGGGGAATTTGCTGCGGGGTATCGGGGAGACCCCTATCGCTCCTCTGGGAATTTCCTACATTGATGACTTTGCTGGGACGGAGAACACACCGCTGTATATAGGTAATGGTGATGTCGTAGGGGAGCCGGGCTGTATATAGGTAATGGTGATGTCATAGGGGGGGCCGGGCTGTATATAGGTAATGGTGATGTCATAGGGGGGGCCGGGCTGTATATAGGTAATGGTGATGTCATAGGGGGGGCCGGGCTGTATATAGGTAATGCTGATGTCATAGGGGGGCCGGGCTGTATATAGGTAATGGTGATGTCGTAGGGGGGCCGGGCTGTATATAGGTAATGGTGATGTCGTAGGGGGGCCGGGCTGTATATAGGTAATGGTGATGTCATAGGGGGGCCGGGCTGTATATAGGTAATGGTGATGTCGTAGGGGAGCCGGGCTGTATATAGGTAATGGTGATGTCATAGGGGGGCCGGGCTGTATATAGGTAATGGTGATGTCGTAGGGGGGCCGGGCTGTATATAGGTAATGGTGATGTCATAGGGGGGCCGGGCTGTATATAGGTAATGGTGATGTCGTAGGGGAGCCGGGCTGTATATAGGTAATGGTGATGTCATAGGGGGGGCCGGGCTGTATATAGGTAATGGTGATGTCGTAGGGGAGCTGGGCTGTATATAGGTAATGGTGATGTCATAGGGGGGGCCGGGCTGTATATAGGTAATGGTGATGTCATAGGGGGGCCGGGCTGTATATAGGTAATGGTGATGTCATAGGGGGGCCGGGCTGTATATAGGTAATGGTGATGTCATAGGGGGGCCGGGCTGTATATAGGTAATGGTGATGTCATAGGGGGGCCGGGCTGTATATAGGTAATGGTGATGTCATAGGGGGGCCGGGCTGTATATAGGTAATGGTGATGTCATAGGGGGGCCGGGCTGTATATAGGTAATGGTGATGTCATAGGGGACCGGGCTGCATATAGGTAATGGTGATGTCATAGGGGGGCCGGGCTGTATATAGGTAATGGTGATGTCATAGGGGGGCCGGGCTGTATATAGGTAATGGTGATGTCATAGGGGGGCCGGGCTGTATATAGGTAATGGTGATGTCATAGGGGGGCCGGGCTGTATATAGGTAATGGTGATGTCATAGGGGGGCCGGGCTGTATATAGGTAATGGTGATGTCATAGGGGGGCCGGGCTGTATATAGGTAATGGTGATGTCATAGGGGGGCCGGGCTGTATATAGGTAATGGTGATGTCATAGGGGGGCCGGGCTGTATATAGGTAATGGTGATGTCATAGGGGGGCCGGGCTGTATATAGGTAATGGTGATGTCATAGGGGGGCCGGGCTGTATATAGGTAATGGTGATGTCATAGGGGGGCCGGGCTGTATATAGGTAATGGTGATGTCATAGGGGGGCCGGGCTGTATATAGGTAATGGTGATGTCATAGGGGGGCCGGGCTGTATATAGGTAATGGTGATGTCATAGGGGGGCCGGGCTGTATATAGGTAATGGTGATGTCATAGGGGACCGGGCTGCATATAGGTAATGGTGATGTCATAGGGGGGCCGGGCTGTATATAGGTAATGGCGATGTCATAGGGGACCGGGCTGCATATAGGTAATGGTGATGTCATAGGGGGGCCGGGCTGTATATAGGTAATGGTGATGTCATAGGGGGGCCGGGCTGTATATAGGTAATGGTGATGTCATAGGGGGGCCGGGCTGTATATAGGTAATGGTGATGTCATAGGGGGGCCGGGCTGTATATAGGTAATGGTGATGTCATAGGGGGGCCGGGCTGTATATAGGTAATGGTGATGTCATAGGGGGGCCGGGCTGTATATAGGTAATGGTGATGTCATAGGGGGGCCGGGCTGTATATAGGTAATGGTGATGTCATAGGGGGGGCCGGGCTGTATATAGGTAATGGTGATGTCGTAGAGGAGCCGGGCTGTATATAGGTAATGGTGATGTCATAGGGGGGCCGGGCTGTATATAGGTAATGGTGATGTCATAGGGGGGCCGGGCTGTATATAGGTAATGGTGATGTCATAGGGGACCGGGCTGTATATACGTAATGGTGATGTCATAGGGGGGGCCGGGCTGTATATAGGTAATGGTGATGTCATAGGGGGGGCCGGGCTGTATATAGGTAATGGTGATGTCATAGGGGGGCCGGGTTGTATATAGGTAATGGTGATGTCATAGGGGGGCCGGGCTGTATATAGGTAATGGTGATGTCATAGGGGGCCGGGCTGACCCTAAGCTGGGGCCCTGACTAATCCCTCAACCTGGAGGTACTGTTAAAGGTACAGAGGTCCAGGCCACCAGCGTAACCCCTACCTCCTGAGGATCCCTGCACCTAAGTAATCTAGTCCTGAGAAGGACCCCGATCACAACAAAAGGGGACAAGTAATAATATGCCCATACACAGTACTTAGACGAACGAGACAGTACAAGGGAAAAACCAAAACCACCTTGCATACAAAAACTACACAACTACAACAGAGGGAACACCAACGGGAAAGGAGATAAATGATAAAGCGAGGAAGGGAAAAAACACTCCAAATACACTTATCTCTGAAACTCCAAATACCACGATCCGCTCTGTTAGTCTGCATGAAATGCTTTCACCGACACTTCCCTAACAGACCAGCAGGCATTTGAAGGAGTCTCACTACAGCAGCATTGATTGCAGCTGGGCGAGGCTGGACCTCGTCTAGCACAGAGAGAGAGAGAATTAACTCCCTCACTGCCGAAAAACACAAAGCACCAAAAAGTCAGCTGCGAGAAGTCAGGCTGTGTAATCGTGACGATCTTCGTGGCGACACACCCGTGACAGCTGGGTTGTATATAGGTAATGGTGATGTCATAGGGGGGCCGGGCTGTATATAGGTAATGGTGATGTCGTAGGGGAGCCGGGCTGTATATAGGTAATGGTGATGTCATAGGGGGGCCGGGCTGTATATAGGTAATGGTGATGTCATAGGGGGGCCAGGCTGTATATAGGTATTGGTGATGTCATAGGGGGCCGGGCTGTATATAGGTAATGGTGATGTCATAGGGGGCCGGGCTGTATATAGGTAATGGTGATGTCATAGGGGGGCCGGGCTGTATATAGGTAATGCTGATGTCGTAGGGGGGCCGGGCTGTATATAGGTAATGGTGATGTCATAGGGGCCGGGCTGTACATAGGTAATGGTGATGTCGTAGGGGGGCCGGGCTGTATATAGGTAATGGTAATGTCATAGGGGGGCCGGGCTGTATATAGGTAATGGTGATGTCGTAGGGCAGCCGGGCTGTATATAGGTAATGGTGATGTCATAGGGGGGCCGGGTTGTATATAGGTAATGGTGATGTCATAGGGGGGCCGGGTTGTATATAGGTAATGGTGATGTTGTAGGGGGCCGGGCTGTATATAGGTAATGGTGATGTCGTAGGGGGGCCGGGTTACACAGTTTTGGAGAGAAGCCTTTTGCTCGTGCACATCATCCGCTGATTATATGGGGGTCTCTGCAGAGCGGGTCCTGTATCAGGATCTGGGTCATGTGGCTCCCCCTAGAGGTTATTATGGTGCATTAACTCTCGCCGCTCTTCTCCCCCAGCTTGTCTGCACACTATCTCCATGTTCGGCCCGATGGCCGGCTTTATGCTCAGCTCGGTATTCGCGAAGATTTACGTGGATATCGGATTTGTGGATCTGGGTGAGTTTCTATCTGTCTGACGTGAGGAGATCCGACATGATGATGTTACAGATCTCCGGATCCTGCCGCTCACGGGCATAACCACCATCATCCACTACTCGCTCCGCCATGAGCATCATCGCTCCCTGGAGCCACAGGACCCCGAATACCGGGGGCCATAATCATGTACTGGAGTTTTATATAGTATATAGCCCGAGGAGATACTTACACTGCGTTCCACATTATTCCACAAATGCTGCCATTTTCCTGTGATTTTTCTCTGATTTTCCTGGATGTAGAGGAGTCGTACAATGTCCAATCATCGTTAGAGGATAAATCACTGCAGACTCTGGAGGATCCGGCAGCTTCACATACCCGTCTGCTGCTTTGTAATGGGACTTTAGCAGCTGCTCTCTTAATCTGATAAATTTTTCTGGCAGAAATCTTCCTCATTATGCCTTTATCTGCAGGAACCTTCTTCATTGTGCCTTTATCTGCAGGAAACTTCCTCATTATGCCTTTATCTGCAGAAACATTTCTCATTATGCCTTCATCTGCAGGAACCTTCCTCATTGTGCCTTTATATGCAGAAACCTTCCTCATTGTGCCTTGATCTGCAGGAACCTTCTTCATTGTGCCTAGATCTGCAGGAAACTTCCTCATTGTGCCTATATCTGCAAGAACCTTCCTCATTGTGCCTTTATCTGCAGGAACCTTCTTCATTGTGCCTTTATCTGCAGGAAACTTCCTCATTATGCCTTTATCTGCAGGAAACGTCCTCATTATGCCTTTATCTGCAGAAACATTTCTCATTATGCCTTTATCTGCAGGAACCTTCCTCATTGTGCCTTTATCTGCAGGAACCTTCTTCATTGTGCCTTTATCTGCAGGAAACTTCCTCATTATGCCTTTATCTGCAGAAACATTTCTCATTATGCCTTCATCTGCAGGAACCTTCCTCATTGTGCCTTTATCTGCAGAAACCTTCCTCATTGTGCCTTGATCTGCAGGAACCTTCTTCATTGTGCCTAGATCTGCAGGAAACTTCCTCATTGTGCCTATATCTGCAAGAACCTTCCTCATTGTGCCTTTATCTGCAGGAACGCTTAAGTTTTCGTGAAATATCTAACGTTTTCACGCCTTGTCTGAGGCATTGCACCGTGACTCTTTTCGACAGTAGATCCTTTTTCCTTCTCAAATTGCTGGAAACCTGCGACTGCTTATTAATGTGCAATGTCCTTAAGTTTTCCTGTATAATTGGGCACCTGACAACTAATTATCAGTGATCCAAAGACCCAGAGACACAAATTGTCCATGAGGTCATGACAAAAGCAAAAAAATGACATCTTTTTGGCACATAAATCAAATTAGCTGAATAATTTGGAACGTGGTGTATAGTATATAATATGCAGCTGTTACATATAGTAACCAAGATGATTGTCTATAAGATGATATGGAGCCTGAAGGTCAGAAGATTGTTACCCTTCTGCTCGTCAGTGTATATAATAATCGTAGAAAAATATTTAGATTTGAGAGTCCTCAGTGGTTGATACCTTTTAATGGCTAACTGAAAAGATGGGAACAAATTGCAAGCTTTCGAGACTACTCAGGTCTCTTCTTCAGGCATTTGATATACTATGCCTGATGAAGAGACCTGAGTAGTCTCGAAAGCTTGCAATTTGTTACCATCTTTTCAGTTCGCCATTACTATGCCTGATGAAGAGACCTGAGTTGTCTCGAAAGCTTGCAATTTGTTACCATCTTTTCAGTTAGCCATTACTATGCCTGATGAAGAGACCTGAGTAGTCTGGAAAGCTTGCAATTTGTTACCATCTTTTCAGTTAGCCATTACTATGCCTGATGAAGAGACCTGAGTTGTCTGGAAAGCTTGCAATTTGTTACCATCTTTTCAGTTCGCCATTACTATGCCTGATGAAGAGACCTGAGTTGTCTGGAAAGCGTGCAATTTGTTACCATCTTTTCAGTTCGCCATTACTATGCCTGATGAAGAGACCTGAGTTGTCTGGAAAGCTTGCAATTTGTTACCATCTTTTCAGTTCGCCATTACTATGCCTGATGAAGAGACCTGAGTTGTCTGGAAAGCTTGCAATTTGTTACCATCTTTTCAGTTCGCCATTACTATGCCTGATGAAGAGACCTGAGTTGTCTGGAAAGCGTGCAATTTGTTACCATCTTTTCAGTTCGCCATTACTATGCCTGATGAAGAGACCTGAGTTGTCTGGAAAGCGTGCAATTTGTTACCATCTTTTCAGTTCGCCATTACTATGCCTGATGAAGAGACCTGAGTTGTCTGGAAAGCGTGCAATTTGTTACCATCTTTTCAGTTCGCCATTACTATGCCTGATGAAGAGACCTGAGTAGTCTGGAAAGCTTGCAATTTGTTACCATCTTTTCAGTTCGCCATTACTATGCCTGATGAAGAGACCTGAGTTGTCTGGAAAGCTTGCAATTTGTTACCATCTTTTCAGTTCGCCATTACTATGCCTGATGAAGAGACCTGAGTTGTCTGGAAAGCGTGCAATTTGTTACCATCTTTTCAGTTCGCCATTACTATGCCTGATGAAGAGACCTGAGTTGTCTGGAAAGCGTGCAATTTGTTACCATCTTTTCAGTTCGCCATTACTATGCCTGATGAAGAGACCTGAGTTGTCTGGAAAGCTTGCAATTTGTTACCATCTTTTCAGTTCGCCATTACTATGCCTGATGAAGAGACCTGAGTTGTCTGGAAAGCTTGCAATTTGTTACCATCTTTTCAGTTCGCCATTACTATGCCTGATGAAGAGACCTGAGTTGTCTGGAAAGCTTGCAATTTGTTACCATCTTTTCAGTTCGCCATTACTATTCCTGATGAAGAGACCTGAGTAGTCTCGAAAGCTTGCAATTTGTTACCATCTTTTCGGATAGCCATTAAAAGGTATCAACCACTGAGGACTCTCAAATCTAAATATTTTTCTATCTACTGGCTAACAAGGTACAAGAATATATATTTTCCCTATGTAATACTCGTACTGATTTCTGTAATAGTCCGCCGCCGACTTTCTCCTGTAGACACAGTGACCATCACACCACAGGACTCGCGCTGGGTGGGCGCCTGGTGGCTCGGCTTCCTGGTGGCCGGAGTGGTCACCTTGATTGCCGGGATCCCTTTCTGCTTCCTGCCCAAGAGTATGAAGACGAAAGAGGCGCAGCAGAAGCTTAAAGAGACGTCACGCATTGAGCAAAAAGCTACAGTGAAAGGTGAGAGTACTAATTGGAGTACAGGACTGTACAGGTTCCTGCGCAGGTGTCCTGACGCCTCTCCCTCGGCCACAGGTTTCGCCCTCTCCCTGAAGGCTCTGGCCTGTAATCGCCTGTACGTCATGCTGCTGCTCATCACCCTCCTGCAGACCAACAGCTTCCTGGGCTTCATCACCTACAAGCCCAAGTACATGGAGCAGCAGTACGGACAGTCCATCTCCAGGGCCAACTTCATCACCGGTGAGTGCCGCGCGTGAGCGCCGGGGTGCGATGTGCAGCCAATCCTCTGCATGCAAACGCCGTTGCCCGTAAGTCGCACTGCTGAGGCCATGCTCGATGTTCTACGGTGTGCAGGAGCGTCCACCCTGCCGGCCGCAGCTGTGGGGATGTTCCTGGGCGGTTTCCTGATGAAGAGGTACAAGCTCGGATTCCTGTCCACCTCGAAATTGGTCTTCGCTTGCTTTTTCGTGGCCTTCATCATGTCTCTGTCGGTCTTCATTGTTGGCTGTGAGAACGGTGAGGTGGCGGGGATCACCGTGTCCTATAACGGGTGAGTCCGGGAAGATTATATAGATGGAGGCCAAGAATGTGGGGTCAGGACTCTGACATCTTCTATAACGTAGGAGCAAACTGGACACATTAGGAGATGGCCGCCTCTTCTCCCCGTGTAACGCTGACTGTACCTGCTCCACCCAGCAGTGGGACCCGGTGTGCGGGGCGAATAACGTCACCTACATGTCAGCCTGTCTGGCCGGATGCACATCGTCCACGGGCGCGGGGAAGAACACGGTGAGTGTGAGCCTGCGACCACAGGCAGAGGCGTAATCAGTGCCACACGGAGTCATCAGTGCAGTGTATGATAATCAGTGCCACGCGGAGTCATCAGTGCAGTGTATGATAATCAGTGCCACGCGGAGTCATCAGTGCAGTGTATGATAATCAGTGCCACGTGTAGTAGTCATCAGTGCAGTGTATGATAATCAGTGCCACGTGTAGTAGTCATCAGTGCAGTGTATGATAATCAGTGCCACGTGTAGTAGTCATCAGTGCAGTGTATGATAATCAGTGCCACGTGTAGTAGTCATCAGTGCAGTGTATGATAATCAGTGCCACGTGTAGTAGTCATCAGTGCAGTGTATGATAATCAGTGCCACGTGTAGTAGTCATCAGTGCAGTGTATGATAATCAGTGTCACGTGTAGTAATCATCAGTGCAGTGTATGATAATCAGTGCCAAGTGTAGTAATCATCAGTGCAGTGTATTATAATCAGTGTCACGTGTAGTAGTCATCAGTGCAGTGTATGATAATCAGTGTCACGTGTAGTAATCATCAGTGCAGTGTATGATAATCAGTGCCACGTGTAGTAGTCATCAGTGCAGTGTATGATAATCAGTGCCAAGTGTAGTAGTCATCAGTGCAGTGTATGATAATCAGTGCCAAGTGTAGTAGTCATCAGTGCAGTGTATGATAATCAGTGCCAAGTGTAGTAGTCATCAGTGCAGTGTATGATAATCAGTGTCACGTGTAGTAATCATCAGTGCAGTGTATGATAATCAGTGCCACGTGTAGTAGTCATCAGTGCAGTGTATGATAATCAGTGCCAAGTGTAGTAGACATCAGTGCAGTGTATGATAATCAGTGCCACGTGTAGTAGTCATCAGTGCAGTGTATGATAATCAGTGCCACGTGTAGTAGTCATCAGTGCAGTGTATGATAATCAGTGCCACGTGTAGTAGTCATCAGTGCAGTGTATGATAATCAGTGCCACGTGTAGTAGTCATCAGTGCAGTGTATGATAATCAGTGCCACGTGTAGTAGTCATCAGTGCAGTGTATGATAATCAGTGCCACATGTAGTAGTCATCAGTGCAGTGTATGATAATCAGTGCCACGTGTAGTAGTCATCAGTGCAGTGTATGATAATCAGTGCCACGTGTAGTAGTCATCAGTGCAGTGTATGATAATCAGTGCCAAGTGTAGTAGTCATCAGTGCAGTGTATTATAATCAGTGCCACGTGTAGTAGTCATCAGTGCAGTGTATGATAATCAGTGTCACGTGTAGTAGTCATCAGTGCAGTGTATGATAATCAGTGCCACGTGTAGTAGTCATCAGTGCAGTGTATGATAATCAGTGCCACGTGTAGTAGTCATCAGTGCAGTGTATGATAATCAGTGCCACGTGTAGTCATCAGTGCAGTGTATGATAATCAGTGCCACGTGTAGTAGTCATCAGTACAGTGTACGATAATCAGTGCCACGTGTAGTAGTCATCAGTACAGTGTATGATAATCAGTGCCACGTGTAGTAGTCATCAGTACAGTGTACGATAATCAGTGCCACGTGTAGTAGTCATCAGTGCAGTGTATTATAATCAGTGCCACGTATAGTAGTCATCAGTGCAGTGTATGATAATCAGTGCCATGTGTAGTAGTCATCAGTACAGTGTATGATAATCAGTGCCACGTGTAGTAGTTATCAGTGCAGTGTATGATAATCAGTGCCACGTGTAGTAGTCATCAGTGCAGTGTATGATAATCAGTGCCACGTGTAGTAGTCATCAGTGCAGTGTATGATAATCAGTGCCAAGTGTAGTAGTCATCAGTGCAGTGTATGATAATCAGTGCCACGTGTAGTAGTCATCAGTGCAGGGTGATAATCAGTGCCAAGTGTAGTAGTCATCAGTGCAGTGTATGATAATCAGTGCCATGTGTAGTAGTCATCAGTGCAGTGTATGATAATCAGTGCCACGTGTAGTAGTCATCAGTGCAGTGTATGATAATCAGTGCCACGTGTAGTAGTCATCAGTGCAGTGTATGACAATCAGTGCCAAGTGTAGTAGTCACCAGTGCAGTGTATGATAATCAGTGCCACGTGTAGTAGTCATCAGTGCAGTGTATGATAATCAGTGCCACGTGTAGTAGTCATCAGTGCAGTGTATGATAATCAGTGCCACGTGTAGTAGTCATCAGTGCAGTGTATGATAATCAGTGCCACGTGTAGTAGTCATCAGTGCAGTGTATTATAATCAGTGTCACGTGTAGTAGTTATCAGTGCAGTGTATTATAATCAGTGCCACGTGTAGTAGTTATCAGTGCAGTGTATGATAATCAGTGCCACGTGTAATAGTCATCAGTGCAGTGTATGATAATCAGTGCCACGTGTAGTAGTCATCAGTGCAGGGTGATAATCAGTGCCACGTGTAGTAGTCATCAGTGCAGTGTATGATAATCAGTGCCAAGTGTAGTAGTCATCAGTGTAGTGTATGATAATCAGTGCCACATGTAGTAGTCATCAGTGCAGTGTATGATAATCAGTGCCACGTGTAGTAGTCATCAGTGCAGTGTATGATAATCAGTGCCACGTGTAGTAGTCATCAGTGCAGTGTATGATAATCAGTGCCAAGTGTAGTAGTCACCAGTGCAGTGTATGATAATCAGTGCCACGCGTAGTAGTCATCAGTGCAGGGTGATAATCAGTGCCACGTGTAGTAGTCATCAGTGCAGTGTATGATAATCAGTGCCACGTGTAGTAGTCATCAGTTCAGTGTATTATAATCAGTGCCACGTGCAGCAGTCATCAGTGCAGTGTATGATAATCAGTGCCATGTGTAGTAGTCATCAGTGCAGTGTATGATAATCAGTGCCACGTGTAGTAGTCATCAGTGCAGTGTATGATAATCAGTGCCACGTGTAGTAGTCATCAGTGCAGTGTATGATAATCAGTGCCACGTGTAGTAGTCATCAGTGCAGTGTATGATAATCAGTGCCACGTGTAGTAGTCATCAGTACAGTGTACGATAATCAGTGCCACGTGTAGTAGTCATCAGTACAGTGTATGATAATCAGTGCCACGTGTAGTAGTCATCAGTGCAGTGTATGATAATCAGTGTCACGTGTAGTAGTCATCAGTGCAGTGTATTATAATCAGTGCCACGTGTAGTAGTCATCAGTGCAGTGTATGGTAATCAGTTCTACGTGTAGTAGTCATCAGTGCAGTGTATGATAATCAGTGTCACGTGTAGTAGTCATCAGTGCAGTGTATGATAATCAGTGTCACGTGTAGTAGTCATCAGTGCAGTGTATGATAATCAGTTCTACGTGTAGTAGTCATCAGTGCAGTGTATGATAATCAGTGTCACGTGTAGTAGTTATCAGTGCAGTGTATGATAATCAGAGCCACGTGTAGTAGTCATCAGTGCAGTGTATGATAATCAGTGTCACGTGTAATAGTCATCAGTGCAGTGTATGATAATCAGTGCCACGTGTAGTAGTCATCAGTGTAGTGTATGATAATCAGTGTCACGTGTAGTAGTCATCAGTGCAGTGTATGATAATCAGTGCCACGTGTAGTAGTCATCAGTGCAGTGTATGATAATCAGTGCCACGTGTAGTAGTCATCAGTGCAGGGTGATAATCAGTGCCACGTGTAGTAGTTATCAGTGCAGTGTATGATAATCAGTGTCACGTGTAATAGTCATCAGTGCAGTGTATGATAATCAGTGCCACGTGTAGTAGTCATCAGTGTAGTGTATGATAATCAGTGCCACGTGTAATAGTCATCAGTGCAGTGTATGATAATCAGTGCCACGTGTAGTAGTTATCAGTGCAGTGTATGATAATCAGTGCCACGTGTAATAGTCATCAGTGCAGTGTATGATAATCAGTGCCACGTGTAGTAGTCATCAGTGCAGGGTGATAATCAGTGCCACGTGTAGTAGTCATCAGTGCAGTGTATTATAATCAGTGCCAAGTGTAGTAGTCATCAGTGCAGTGTATGATAATCAGTGCCACGTGTAGTAGTCATCAGTGCAGTGTATGATAATCAGTGTCACGTGTAGTAGTCATCAGTGCAGTGTATGATAATCAGTGTCACGTGTAGTAGTCATCAGTGCAGTGTATGATAATCAGTGCCAAGTGTAGTAGTCATCAGTGCAGTGTATGATAATCAGTGCCACGTGTAGTAGTCATCAGTGCAGTGTATGATAATCAGTGCCAAGTGTAGTAGTCATCAGTGCAGTGTATGATAATCAGTGCCACGTGTAGTAGTCATCAGTGCAGTGTATGATAATCAGTGCCAAGTGTAGTAGTCATCAGTGTAGTGTATGATAATCAGTGTCACGTGTAGTAGTTATCAGTGCAGTGTATGATAATTAGTTCTACGTGTAGTAGTCATCAGTGCAGTGTATGATAATCAGTGCCAAGTGTAGTAGTCATCAGTGCAGTGTATGATAATCAGTGCCACGTGTAGTAGTCATCAGTGCAGTGTATGATAATCAGTGTCACGTGTAGTAGTCATCAGTGCAGTGTATGATAATCAGTGCCAAGTGTAGTAGTCATCAGTGCAGTGTATGATAATCAGTGTCACGTGTAGTAGTTATCAGTGCAGTGTATGATAATTAGTTCTACGTGTAGTAGTCATCAGTGCAGTGTATGATAATCAGTGCCAAGTGTAGTAGTCATCAGTGCAGTGTATGATAATCAGTGCCACGTGTAGTAGTCATCAGTGCAGTGTATGATAATCAGTGTCACGTGTAGTAGTCATCAGTGCAGTGTATGATAATTAGTGCCAAGTGTAGTAGTCATCAGTGCAGTGTATGATAATTAGTTCTACGTGTAGTAGTCATCAGTGCAGTGTATGATAATCAGTGTCACGTGTAATAGTCACCAGTGCAGTGTATGATAATCAGTGCCAAGTGTAGTAGTCATCAGTGCAGTGTATGATAATTAGTTCTACGTGTAGTAGTCATCAGTGCAGTGTATGATAATCAGTGTCACGTGTAGTAGTCATCAGTGCAGTGTATTATAATCAGTGTCACGTGTAGTAGTCATCAGTGCAGTGTATGATAATCAGTTCTACGTGTAGTAGTCATCAGTGCAGTGTATGATAATCAGTGCCAAGTGTAGTAGTCATCAGTGCAGTGTATTATAATCAGTGTCACGTGTAGTAGTCATCAGTACAGTGTATGATAATCAGTGTCACGTGTAGTAGTCATCAGTGCAGTGTATGATAATCAGTGTCACGTGTAGTAGTTATCAGTGCAGTGTATGATAATTAGTTCTACGTGTAGTAGTCATCAGTGCAGTGTATGATAATCAGTGCCAAGTGTAGTAGTCATCAGTGCAGTGTATGATAATCAGTGCCACGTGTAGTAGTCATCAGTGCAGTGTATGATAATCAGTGTCACGTGTAGTAGTCATCAGTGCAGTGTATGATAATCAGTGCCACGTGTAGTAGTCATCAGTGCAGTGTATGATAATCAGTGTCACGTGTAGTAGTCATCAGTGCAGTGTATGATAATCAGTGCCAAGTGTAGTAGTCATCAGTGCAGTGTATGATAATTAGTTCTACGTGTAGTAGTCATCAGTGCAGTGTATGATAATCAGTGTCACGT
Source organism: Phyllobates terribilis (assembly GCF_046119375.1). Lineage (NCBI taxonomy): Eukaryota > Metazoa > Chordata > Amphibia > Anura > Dendrobatidae > Phyllobates > Phyllobates terribilis. The sequence goes on from NW_027364411.1 coordinate 126,178, forward strand.
GTAATAGTCACCAGTGCAGTGTATGATAATCAGTGCCAAGTGTAGTAGTCATCAGTGCAGTGTATGATAATTAGTTCTACGTGTAGTAGTCATCAGTGCAGTGTATGATAATCAGTGTCACGTGTAGTAGTCATCAGTGCAGTGTATTATAATCAGTGTCACGTGTAGTAGTCATCAGTGCAGTGTATGATAATCAGTTCTACGTGTAGTAGTCATCAGTGCAGTGTATGATAATCAGTGCCAAGTGTAGTAGTCATCAGTGCAGTGTATTATAATCAGTGTCACGTGTAGTAGTCATCAGTACAGTGTATGATAATCAGTGTCACGTGTAGTAGTCATCAGTGCAGTGTATGATAATCAGTGTCACGTGTAGTAGTTATCAGTGCAGTGTATGATAATTAGTTCTACGTGTAGTAGTCATCAGTGCAGTGTATGATAATCAGTGCCAAGTGTAGTAGTCATCAGTGCAGTGTATGATAATCAGTGCCACGTGTAGTAGTCATCAGTGCAGTGTATGATAATCAGTGTCACGTGTAGTAGTCATCAGTGCAGTGTATGATAATCAGTGCCACGTGTAGTAGTCATCAGTGCAGTGTATGATAATCAGTGCCACGTGTAGTAGTCATCAGTGCAGTGTATGATAATCAGTTCTACGTGTAGTAGTCATCAGTGCAGTGTATGATAATCAGTGCCAAGTGTAGCAGTCATCAGTGCAGTGTATGATAATCAGTGCCACGTGTAGTAGTCATCAGTGCAGTGTATGATAATCAGTGCCACGTGTAGTAGTCATCAGTGCAGTGTATGATAATCAGTTCTACGTGTAGTAGTCATCAGTGCAGTGTATGATAATCAGTGCCACGTGTAGTAGTCATCAGTGCAGTGTATGATAATCATTGCCACGTGTAGTAGTCATCAGTGCAGGGTGATAATCAGTGCCACGTGTAGTAGTCATCAGTGCAGTGTATTATAATCAGTGCCACGTGTAGTAGTCATCAGTGCAGTGTATGATAATCAGTGCCACGTGTAGCAGTCATCAGTGCAGTGTATGATAATCAGTGCCACGTGTAGTAGTCATCAGTGCAGTGTATGATAATCAGTGCCACGTGTAGTAGTCATCAGTGCAGTGTATGATAATCAGTGCCAAGTGTAGTAGTCATCAGTGCAGTGTATTATAATCAGTGCCACGTGTAGTAGTCATCAGTGCAGTGTATGATAATCAGTGCCACGTGTAGTAGTCATCAGTGCAGTGTATTATAATCAGTGCCACGTGTAGTAGTCATCAGTGCAGTGTATGATAATCAGTGCCACGTGTAGTAGTCATCAGTACAGGGTGATAATCAGTGTCACGTGTAGTAGTCATCAGTGCAGTGTATGATAATCAGTGCCAAGTGTAGTAGTCATCAGTGCAGTGTATGATAATCAGTGTCACGTGTAGTAGTCATCAGTGCAGTGTATTATAATCAGTGCCACGTGTAGTAGTCATCAGTGCAGTGTATGATAATCAGTGCCACGTGTAGTAGTCATCAGTGCAGTGTATTATAATCAGTGCCACGTGTAGTAGTCATCAGTGCAGTGTATGATAATCAGTGCCAAGTGTAGTAGTCATCAGTGCAGGGTGATAATCAGTGTCACGAGTAGTCGTCATCAGTGCAGTGTATGATAATCAGTGCCACGTGTAGCAGTCATCAGTGCAGTGTATGATAATCAGTGCCACGTGTAGCAGTCATCAGTGCAGTGTATGATAATCAGTGCCACGTGTAGTAGTCATCAGTGCAGTGTATGATAATCAGTGCCAAGTGTAGTAGTTATCAGTGCAGTGTATGATAATCAGTGCCACGTGTAGTAGTCATCAGTGCAGTGTATGATAATCAGTGCCACCCGTAGTAGTCATCAGTGCAGTGTATGATAATCAGTGCCACGTGTAGCAGTCATCAGTGCAGTGTATGATAATCAGTGCCACGTGTAGTAGTCATCAGTGCAGTGTATTATAATCAGTGCCACGTGTAGTAGTTATCAGTGCAGTGTATGATAATCAGTGCCACGTGTAGTAGTCATCAGTGCAGTGTATGATAATCAGTGCCACCCGTAGTAGTCATCAGTGCAGGGTGATAATCAGTGCCACGTGTAGTAGTCATCAGTGCAGTGTATGATAATCAGTGCCACGTGTACTAGTCATCAGTTCAGTGTATTATAATCAGTGCCACGTGTAGTAGTCATCAGTGCAGTGTATGATAATCAGTGCCACGTGCAGCAGTCATCAGTGCAGTGTATTATAATCAGTGTCACGTGTAGTAGTCATTAGTGCAGTGTATGATAATCAGTGCCACGTGTATTAGTCATCAGTGCAGTGTATGATAATCAGTGCCAAGTGTAGTAGTCATCAGTGCAGGGTGATAATCAGTGCCACGCGTAGTAGTCATCAGTGCAGTGTATGATAATCAGTGCCAAGTGTAGTAGTCATCAGTGCAGTGTATGATAATCAGTGCCACGCGTAGTAGTCATCAGTGCAGTGTATGATAATCAGTGCCAAGTGTAGTAGTCATCAGTGCAGTGTATGATAATCAGTGCCAAGTGTAGTAGTCATCAGTGCAGTGTATTATAATCAGTGCCACGTGTAGTAGTTATCAGTGCAGTGTATGATAATCAGTGCCACGTGTAGTAGTTATCAGTGCAGTGTATTATAATCAGTGCCACGTGTAGTAGTTATCAGTGCAGTGTATGATAATCAGTGCCACGTGTAGTAGTCATCAATGCAGTGTATTATAATGAGTGCCAAGTGTAGTAGTTATCAGTGCAGTGTATGATAATCAGTGCCACGTGTAGTACTCACCAGTGCAGTGTATGATAATCAGTGCCAAGTGTAGCAGTCATCAGTGCAGTGTATTATAATCAGTGTCACGTGTAGTAGTCATCAGTGCAGTGTATGATAATCAGTGCCACGTGTAGTAGTCATCAGTGCAGTGTATGATAATCAGTGCCAAGTGTAGTAGTCATCAGTGCAGTGTATGATAATCAGTGCCACGTGTAGTAGTCATCAGTGCAGGGTGATAATCAGTGCCACGTATAGTAGTCATCAGTGCAGTGTATGATAATCAGTGCCAAGTGTAGTAGTCATCAGTGCAGTGTATGATAATCAGTGCCACGTGTAGTAGTCATCAGTACAGTGTATGATAATCAGTGCCACGTGTAGTAGTCATCAGTGCAATGTATGATAATCAGTGCCAAGTGTAGTAGTCATCAGTGCAGTGTATGATAATGAGTGCCAAGTGTAGCAGTCATCAGTGCAGTGTATGATAATCAGTGCCAAGTGTAGTAGTCACCAGTGCAGTGTATTATAATCAGTGCCACGTGTAGTAGTCATCAGTGCAGGGTGATAATCAGTGCCACGTGTAGTAGTCATCAGTGCAGTGTATGATAATCAGTGCCACGTGTAGTAGTCATCAGTTCAGTGTATTATAATCAGTGCCACGTGTAGTAGTCATCAGTTCAGTGTATTATAATCAGTGCCACGTGTAGTAGTCATCAGTGCAGTGTATGATAATCAGTGCCACGTGCAGCAGTCATCAGTGCAGTGTATGATAATCAGTGCCACGTGTAGTAGTCATCAGTGCAGTGTATGATAATCAGAGCCACGTGTAGTAGACATCAGTGCAGTGTATGATAATCAGTGCCATGTGTAGTAGTCATCAGTGCAGTGTATGATAATCAGAGCCACGTGTAGTAGACATCAGTGCAGTGTATGATAATCAGTGCCACGTGTAGTAGTTATGAGTGCAGTGTATGATAATCAGTGCCACGTGTATTAGTCATCAGTGCAGTGTATGATAATCAGTTCTACGTGTAGTAGACATCAGTGCAGTGTATGATAATCAGTGCCACGTGTAGTAGACATCAGTGCAGTGTATGATAATCAGTGCCACGTGTAGTAGTCATCAGTGCAGTGTATGATAATCAGAGCCACGTGTAGTAGACATCAGTGCAGTGTATGATAATCAGTGCCATGTGTAGTAGTCATCAGTGCAGTGTATGATAATCAGAGCCACGTGTAGTAGACATCAGTGCAGTGTATGATAATCAGTGCCACGTGTAGTAGTCATCAGTGCAGTGTATGATAATCAGTGCCACGTGTAGTAGTCATCAGTGCAGTGTATGATAATCAGTGCCACGTGTAGTAGTCATCAGTGCAGTGTATGATAATCAGTTCTACGTGTAGTAGTTATCAGTGCAGTGTATGATAATCAGTGCCAAGTGTAGCAGTCATCAGTGCAGTGTATGATAATCAGTGCCAAGTGTAGTAGTCATCAGTGCAGTGTATGATAATCAGTGCCACGTGTAGTAGTCATCAGTGCAGTGTATGATAATCAGTTCTACGTGTAGTAGTTATCAGTGCAGTGTATGATAATCAGTGCCAAGTGTAGCAGTCATCAGTGCAGTGTATGATAATTAGTTCTACGTGTAGTAGTCATCAGTGCAGTGTATGATAATCAGTGCCACGCGTAGTAGTCATCAGTGCAGTGTATTATAATCAGTTCTACGTGTAGTAGTTATCAGTGCAGTGTATGATAATCAGTTCTACGTGTAGTAGTCATCAGTGCAGTGTATGATAATCAGTGCCACGTGTAGTAGTTATCAGTGCAGTGTATGATAATCAGTTCTACGTGTAGTAGTCATCAGTGCAGTGTATGATAATCAGTGCCACGTGTAGTAGTTATCAGTGCAGTGTATGATAATCAGTGCCACGTGTAGTAGTCATCAGTGCAGTGTATGATAATCAGTTCTACGTGTAGTAGTTATCAGTGCAGTGTATGATAATCAGTTCTACGTGTAGTAGTCATCAGTGCAGTGTATGATAATCAGTTCTACGTGTAGTAGTTATCAGTGCAGTGTATGATAATCAGTTCTACGTGTAGTAGTCATCAGTGCAGTGTATTATAATCAGTGCCACGCGTAGTAGTCATCAGTGCAGTGTATTATAATCAGTTCTACGTGTAGTAGTTATCAGTGCAGTGTATGATAATCAGTTCTACGTGTAGTAGTTATCAGTGCAGTGTATGATAATCAGTTCTACGTGTAGTAGTCATCAGTGCAGTGTATGATAATCAGTGCCACGCGTAGTAGTCATCAGTGCAGTGTATTATAATCAGTTCTACGTGTAGTAGTTATCAGTGCAGTGTATGATAATCAGTTCTACGTGTAGTAGTCATCAGTGCAGTGTATGATAATCAGTGCCACGTGTAGTAGTTATCAGTGCAGTGTATGATAATCAGTGCCACGTGTAGTAGTTATCAGTGCAGTGTATGATAATTAGTTCTACGTGTAGTAGTCATCAGTGCAGTGTATGATAATCAGTGTCACGTGTAGTAGTCATCAGTGCAGTGTATGATAATCAGTGCCACGCGTAGTAGTCATCAGTGCAGTGTATGATAATCAGTGCCACGTGTAGTAGTTATCAGTGCAGTGTATTATAATCAGTGCCACGTGTAGTAGTTATCAGTGCAGTGTATTATAATCAGTGTCACGTGTAGTAGTCATCAGTGCAGTGTATGATAATCAGTGCCACGCGTAGTAGTCATCAGTGCAGTGTATGATAATCAGTGCCACGTGTAGTAGTCATCAGTGCAGTGTATGATAATCAGTGTCACGTGTAGTAGTCATCAGTGCAGTGTATGATAATCAGTGCCACGCGTAGTAGTCATCAGTGCAGTGTATGATAATCAGTGTCACGTGTAGTAGTCATCAGTGCAGTGTATTATAATCAGTGCCACGTGTAGTAGTCATCAGTGCAGTGTATGATAATCAGTGCCACGTGTAGTAGTCATCAGTGCAGTGTATTATAATCAGTGCCACGTGTAGTAGTCATCAGTGCAGTGTATGATAATCAGTGCCACGTGTAGTAGTTATCAGTGCAGTGTATGATAATCAGTTCTACGTGTAGTAGTCATCAGTGCAGTATATGATAATCAGTGCCACGTGTAGTAGTCATCAGTGCAGTGTATGATAATCAGTGTCACGTGTAGTAGTCATCAGTGCAGTGTATGATAATCACTATCACGTGTAGTAGTCATCAGTGCAGTGTATGATAATCACTATCACGTGTAGTAGTCATCAGTGCAGTGTATGATAATCAGTGCCACGTGTAGTAGTCATCAGTGCAGTGTATGATAATCAGTGCCACGTGTAGTAGTCATCAGTGCAGTGTATGATAATCACTATCACGTGTAGTAGTCATCAGTGCAGTGTATGATAATCAGTTCCACGTGTAGTAGTCATCAGTGCAGTGTATGATAATCAGTGCCAAGTGTAGTAGTCATCAGTGCAGTGTATGATAATCAGTGCCATGTGTAGTAGTCATCAGTGCAGTGTATGATAATCAGTGCCACGTGTAGTAGTCATCAGTGCAGTGTATGATAATCAGTGTCACGTGTAGTAGTCATCAGTGCAGTGTATGATAATCAGTGCCACGCGTAGTGGTCATCAGTGCAGTGTATTATAATCAGTGCCACGTGTAGTAGTCATCAGTGCAGTGTATGATAATCAGTGTCACGTGTAGTAGTCATCAGTGCAGTGTATGATAATCAGTGCCACGTGTAGTAGTCATCAGTGCAGTGTATTATAATCAGTGCCACGTGTAGTAGTCATCAGTGCAGTGTATGGTAATCAGTGCTACGTGTAGTAGTTATCAGTGCAGTGTATGATAATCAGTTCTACGTGTAGTAGTCATCAGTGCAGTGTATGATAATCAGTGCCACGTGTAGTAGTCATCAGTGCAGTGTATGATAATCAGTGTCACGTGTAGTAGTCATCAGTGCAGTGTATGATAATCACTATCACGTGTAGTAGTCATCAGTGCAGTGTATGATAATCAGTGCCACGTGTAGTAGTCATCAGTGCAGTGTATGATAATCAGTTCTACGTGTAGTAGTTATCAGTGCAGTGTATGATAATCAGTTCTACGTGTAGTAGTTATCAGTGCAGTGTATGATAATCAGTTCTACGTGTAGTAGTTATCAGTGCAGTGTATGATAATTAGTTCTACGTGTAGTAGTTATCAGTGCAGTGTATGATAATCAGTGCCACGTGTAGTAGTCATCAGTGCAGTGTATGATAATCAGTTCTACGTGTAGTAGTTATCAGTGCAGTGTATGATAATCAGTTCTACGTGTAGTAGTTATCAGTGCAGTGTATGATAATCAGTTCTACGTGTAGTAGTTATCAGTGCAGTGTATGATAATTAGTTCTACGTGTAGTAGTTATCAGTGCAGTGTATGATAATCAGTGCCACGTGTAGTAGTCATCAGTGCAGTGTATGATAATCAGTTCTACGTGTAGTAGTTATCAGTGCAGTGTATGATAATCAGTTCTACGTGTAGTAGTCATCAGTGCAGTGTATGATAATCAGTGCCACGTGTAGTAGTCATCAGTGCAGTGTATGATAATCAGTTCTACGTGTAGTAGTTATCAGTGCAGTGTATGATAATTAGTTCTACGTGTAGTAGTCATCAGTGCAGTGTATGATAATCAGTGCCACGCGTAGTAGTCATCAGTGCAGTGTATGATAATCAGTGCCACGTGTAGTAGTTATCAGTGCAGTGTATTATAATCAGTGTCACGTGTAGTAGTCATCAGTGCAGTGTATGATAATCAGTGCCACGCGTAGTAGTCATCAGTGCAGTGTATGATAATCAGTGCCACGTGTAGTAGTCATCAGTGCAGTGTATGATAATCAGTGTCACGTGTAGTAGTCATCAGTGCAGTGTATGATAATCAGTGCCACGCGTAGTAGTCATCAGTGCAGTGTATGATAATCAGTGTCACGTGTAGTAGTCATCAGTGCAGTGTATTATAATCAGTGCCACGTGTAGTAGTCATCAGTGCAGTGTATGATAATCAGTGTCACGTGTAGTAGTCATCAGTGCAGTGTATGATAATCAGTGCCACGTGTAGTAGTCATCAGTGCAGTGTATTATAATCAGTGCCACGTGTAGTAGTCATCAGTGCAGTGTATGATAATCAGTGCCACGTGTAGTAGTCATCAGTGCAGTGTATGGTAATCAGTTCTACGTGTAGTAGTTATCAGTGCAGTGTATGATAATCAGTTCTACGTGTAGTAGTCATCAGTGCAGTATATGATAATCAGTGCCACGTGTAGTAGTCATCAGTGCAGTGTATGATAATCAGTGTCACGTGTAGTAGTCATCAGTGCAGTATATGATAATCAGTTCTACGTGTAGTAGTCATCAGTGCAGTATATGATAATCAGTGCCACGTGTAGTAGTCATCAGTGCAGTGTATGATAATCAGTTCTATGTGTAGTAGTCATCAGTGCAGTATATGATAATCAGTGTCACGTGTAGTAGTCATCAGTGCAGTATATGATAATCAGTTCTACGTGTAGTAGTCATCAGTGCAGTATATGATAATCAGTGCCACGTGTAGTAGTCATCAGTGCAGTGTATGATAATCAGTTCTATGTGTAGTAGTCATCAGTGCAGTATATGATAATCAGTGCCACGTGTAGTAGTCATCAGTGCAGTGTATTATAATCAGTGCCACGTGTAGTAGTCATCAGTGCAGTGTATGGTAATCAGTTCTACGTGTAGTAGTTATCAGTGCAGTGTATGATAATCAGTTCTACGTGTAGTAGTCATCAGTGCAGTATATGATAATCAGTGCCACGTGTAGTAGTCATCAGTGCAGTGTATGATAATCAGTGTCACGTGTAGTAGTCATCAGTGCAGTGTATGATAATCAGTTCTACGTGTAGTAGTCATCAGTGCAGTATATGATAATCAGTGCCACGTGTAGTAGTCATCAGTGCAGTGTATGATAATCAGTGCCACGTGTAGTAGTCATCAGTGCAGTGTATGATAATCAGTGCCACGTGTAGTAGTCATCAGTGCAGTGTATGATAATCACTATCACGTGTAGTAGTCATCAGTGCAGTGTATGATAATCACTATCACGTGTAGTAGTCATCAGTGCAGTGTATGATAATCAGTGCCACGTGTAGTAGTCATCAGTGCAGTGTATGATAATCAGTGCCACGTGTAGTAGTCATCAGTGCAGTGTATGATAATCACTATCACGTGTAGTAGTCATCAGTGCAGTGTATGATAATCAGTTCCACGTGTAGTAGTCATCAGTGCAGTGTATGATAATCAGTGCCAAGTGTAGTAGTCATCAGTGCAGTGTATGATAATCAGTGCCATGTGTAGTAGTCATCAGTGCAGTGTATGATAATCAGTGCCACGTGTAGTAGTCATCAGTGCAGTGTATGATAATCAGTGTCACGTGTAGTAGTCATCAGTGCAGTGTATGATAATCAGTGCCACGCGTAGTGGTCATCAGTGCAGTGTATTATAATCAGTGCCACGTGTAGTAGTCATCAGTGCAGTGTATGATAATCAGTGCCACGTGTAGTAGTCATCAGTGCAGTGTATGATAATCAGTGTCACGTGTAGTAGTCATCAGTGCAGTGTATGATAATCAGTGCCACGTGTAGTAGTCATCAGTGCAGTGTATTATAATCAGTGCCACGTGTAGTAGTCATCAGTGCAGTGTATGGTAATCAGTGCTACGTGTAGTAGTTATCAGTGCAGTGTATGATAATCAGTTCTACGTGTAGTAGTCATCAGTGCAGTGTATGATAATCAGTGCCACGTGTAGTAGTCATCAGTGCAGTGTATGATAATCAGTGTCACGTGTAGTAGTCATCAGTGCAGTGTATGATAATCACTATCACGTGTAGTAGTCATCAGTGCAGTGTATGATAATCACTATCACGTGTAGTAGTCATCAGTGCAGTGTATGATAATCAGTGCCACGTGTAGTAGTCATCAGTGCAGTGTATGATAATCAGTGCCACGTGTAGTAGTCATCAGTGCAGTGTATGATAATCACTATCACGTGTAGTAGTCATCAGTGCAGTGTATGATAATCAGTTCCACGTGTAGTAGTCATCAGTGCAGTGTATGATAATCAGTGCCAAGTGTAGTAGTCATCAGTGCAGTGTATGATAATCAGTGCCATGTGTAGTAGTCATCAGTGCAGTGTATGATAATCAGTGCCACGTGTAGTAGTCATCAGTGCAGTGTATGATAATCAGTGTCACGTGTAGTAGTCATCAGTGCAGTGTATGATAATCAGTGTCACGTGTAGTAGTCATCAGTGTAGTGTATGATAATCAGTGCCAAGTGTAGTAGTCATCAGTGCAGTGTATGATAATCAGTGCCATGTGTAGTAGTCATCAGTGTAGTGTATGATAATCAGTGCCACGCGTAGTAGTCATCAGTGCAGTGTATGATAATCAGTGTCACGTGTAGTAGTCATCAGTGCAGTGTATGATAATCAGTGCCAAGTGTAGTAGTCATCAGTGCAGTGTATGATAATCAGTGCCAAGTGTAGTAGTCATCAGTGCAGGGTGATAATCAGTGTCACGTGTAGTAGTCATCAGTGCAGTGTATTATAATCAGTGCCACGTGTAGTAGTCATCAGTGCAGGGTGATAATCAGTGCCACGTGTAGTAGTCATCAGTGCAGTGTATGATAATCAGTGTCACGTGTAGTAGTCATCAGTGCAGTGTATGATAATCAGTGCCAAGTGTAGTAGTCATCAGTGCAGGGTGATAATCAGTGCCACGTGTAGTAGTCATCAGTGCAGTGTATTATAATCAGTGCCACGTGTAGTAGTCATCAGTGCAGGGTGATAATCAGTGCCACGTGTAGTAGTCATCAGTGCAGTGTTTGATAATCAGTGCCACGTGCAGTAGTCATCAGTGCAGTGTATGATAATCAGTGCCACGTGTAGTAGTCATCAGTGCAGTGTATGATAATCAGTGCCACGTGTAGTAGTTATCAGTGCAGTGTATGATAATCAGTGCCACGTGTAGTAGTCATCAGTGCAGTGTATGATAATCAGTTCTACGTGTAGTAGTTATCAGTGCAGTGTATGATAATCAGTTCTACGTGTAGTAGTTATCAGTGCAGTGTATGATAATCAGTTCTACGTGTAGTAGTCATCAGTGCAGTGTATGATAATCAGTTCTACGTGTAGTAGTTATCAGTGCAGTGTATGATAATCAGTTCTACGTGTAGTAGTCATCAGTGCAGTGTATTATAATCAGTGCCACGCGTAGTAGTCATCAGTGCAGTGTATTATAATCAGTTCTACGTGTAGTAGTTATCAGTGCAGTGTATGATAATCAGTTCTACGTGTAGTAGTCATCAGTGCAGTGTATGATAATCAGTGCCACGCGTAGTAGTCATCAGTGCAGTGTATTATAATCAGTTCTACGTGTAGTAGTTATCAGTGCAGTGTATGATAATCAGTTCTACGTGTAGTAGTCATCAGTGCAGTGTATGATAATCAGTGCCACGTGTAGTAGTTATCAGTGCAGTGTATGATAATCAGTGCCACGTGTAGTAGTTATCAGTGCAGTGTATGATAATTAGTTCTACGTGTAGTAGTCATCAGTGCAGTGTATGATAATCAGTGTCACGTGTAGTAGTCATCAGTGCAGTGTATGATAATCAGTGCCACGCGTAGTAGTCATCAGTGCAGTGTATGATAATCAGTGCCACGTGTAGTAGTTATCAGTGCAGTGTATTATAATCAGTGCCACGTGTAGTAGTTATCAGTGCAGTGTATTATAATCAGTGTCACGTGTAGTAGTCATCAGTGCAGTGTATGATAATCAGTGCCACGCGTAGTAGTCATCAGTGCAGTGTATGATAATCAGTGCCACGTGTAGTAGTCATCAGTGCAGTGTATGATAATCAGTGTCACGTGTAGTAGTCATCAGTGCAGTGTATGATAATCAGTGCCACGCGTAGTAGTCATCAGTGCAGTGTATGATAATCAGTGTCACGTGTAGTAGTCATCAGTGCAGTGTATTATAATCAGTGCCACGTGTAGTAGTCATCAGTGCAGTGTATGATAATCAGTGCCACGTGTAGTAGTCATCAGTGCAGTGTATTATAATCAGTGCCACGTGTAGTAGTCATCAGTGCAGTGTATGATAATCAGTGCCACGTGTAGTAGTCATCAGTGCAGTGTATGATAATCAGTTCTACGTGTAGTAGTCATCAGTGCAGTATATGATAATCAGTGCCACGTGTAGTAGTCATCAGTGCAGTGTATGATAATCAGTGTCACGTGTAGTAGTCATCAGTGCAGTGTATGATAATCACTATCACGTGTAGTAGTCATCAGTGCAGTGTATGATAATCACTATCACGTGTAGTAGTCATCAGTGCAGTGTATGATAATCAGTGCCACGTGTAGTAGTCATCAGTGCAGTGTATGATAATCAGTGCCACGTGTAGTAGTCATCAGTGCAGTGTATGATAATCACTATCACGTGTAGTAGTCATCAGTGCAGTGTATGATAATCAGTTCCACGTGTAGTAGTCATCAGTGCAGTGTATGATAATCAGTGCCAAGTGTAGTAGTCATCAGTGCAGTGTATGATAATCAGTGCCATGTGTAGTAGTCATCAGTGCAGTGTATGATAATCAGTGCCACGTGTAGTAGTCATCAGTGCAGTGTATGATAATCAGTGTCACGTGTAGTAGTCATCAGTGCAGTGTATGATAATCAGTGCCACGCGTAGTGGTCATCAGTGCAGTGTATTATAATCAGTGCCACGTGTAGTAGTCATCAGTGCAGTGTATGATAATCAGTGTCACGTGTAGTAGTCATCAGTGCAGTGTATGATAATCAGTGCCACGTGTAGTAGTCATCAGTGCAGTGTATTATAATCAGTGCCACGTGTAGTAGTTATCAGTGCAGTGTATGATAATCAGTTCTACGTGTAGTAGTCATCAGTGCAGTGTATGATAATCAGTGCCACGTGTAGTAGTCATCAGTGCAGTGTATGATAATCAGTGTCACGTGTAGTAGTCATCAGTGCAGTGTATGATAATCACTATCACGTGTAGTAGTCATCAGTGCAGTGTATGATAATCAGTGCCACGTGTAGTAGTCATCAGTGCAGTGTATGATAATCAGTTCTACGTGTAGTAGTTATCAGTGCAGTGTATGATAATCAGTTCTACGTGTAGTAGTTATCAGTGCAGTGTATGATAATCAGTTCTACGTGTAGTAGTTATCAGTGCAGTGTATGATAATTAGTTCTACGTGTAGTAGTTATCAGTGCAGTGTATGATAATCAGTGCCACGTGTAGTAGTCATCAGTGCAGTGTATGATAATCAGTTCTACGTGTAGTAGTTATCAGTGCAGTGTATGATAATCAGTTCTACGTGTAGTAGTTATCAGTGCAGTGTATGATAATCAGTTCTACGTGTAGTAGTTATCAGTGCAGTGTATGATAATTAGTTCTACGTGTAGTAGTTATCAGTGCAGTGTATGATAATCAGTGCCACGTGTAGTAGTCATCAGTGCAGTGTATGATAATCAGTTCTACGTGTAGTAGTTATCAGTGCAGTGTATGATAATCAGTTCTACGTGTAGTAGTCATCAGTGCAGTGTATGATAATCAGTGCCACGTGTAGTAGTCATCAGTGCAGTGTATGATAATCAGTTCTACGTGTAGTAGTTATCAGTGCAGTGTATGATAATTAGTTCTACGTGTAGTAGTCATCAGTGCAGTGTATGATAATCAGTGCCACGCGTAGTAGTCATCAGTGCAGTGTATGATAATCAGTGCCACGTGTAGTAGTTATCAGTGCAGTGTATTATAATCAGTGCCACGTGTAGTAGTTATCAGTGCAGTGTATTATAATCAGTGTCACGTGTAGTAGTCATCAGTGCAGTGTATGATAATCAGTGCCACGCGTAGTAGTCATCAGTGCAGTGTATGATAATCAGTGCCACGTGTAGTAGTCATCAGTGCAGTGTATGATAATCAGTGTCACGTGTAGTAGTCATCAGTGCAGTGTATGATAATCAGTGCCACGCGTAGTAGTCATCAGTGCAGTGTATGATAATCAGTGTCACGTGTAGTAGTCATCAGTGCAGTGTATTATAATCAGTGCCACGTGTAGTAGTCATCAGTGCAGTGTATGATAATCAGTGTCACGTGTAGTAGTCATCAGTGCAGTGTATGATAATCAGTGCCACGTGTAGTAGTCATCAGTGCAGTGTATTATAATCAGTGCCACGTGTAGTAGTCATCAGTGCAGTGTATGATAATCAGTGCCACGTGTAGTAGTCATCAGTGCAGTGTATGGTAATCAGTTCTACGTGTAGTAGTTATCAGTGCAGTGTATGATAATCAGTTCTACGTGTAGTAGTCATCAGTGCAGTATATGATAATCAGTGCCACGTGTAGTAGTCATCAGTGCAGTGTATGATAATCAGTGTCACGTGTAGTAGTCATCAGTGCAGTATATGATAATCAGTTCTACGTGTAGTAGTCATCAGTGCAGTATATGATAATCAGTGCCACGTGTAGTAGTCATCAGTGCAGTGTATGATAATCAGTTCTACGTGTAGTAGTCATCAGTGCAGTATATGATAATCAGTGCCACGTGTAGTAGTCATCAGTGCAGTGTATGGTAATCAGTTCTACGTGTAGTAGTTATCAGTGCAGTGTATGATAATCAGTTCTACGTGTAGTAGTCATCAGTGCAGTGTATGATAATCAGTGCCACGTGTAGTAGTCATCAGTGCAGTATATGATAATCAGTGCCACGTGTAGTAGTCATCAGTGCAGTGTATGATAATCAGTGTCACGTGTAGTAGTCATCAGTGCAGTGTATGATAATCAGTTCTACGTGTAGTAGTCATCAGTGCAGTATATGATAATCAGTGCCACGTGTAGTAGTCATCAGTGCAGTGTATGATAATCAGTGCCACGTGTAGTAGTCATCAGTGCAGTGTATGATAATCAGTGCCACGTGTAGTAGTCATCAGTGCAGTGTATGATAATCACTATCACGTGTAGTAGTCATCAGTGCAGTGTATGATAATCACTATCACGTGTAGTAGTCATCAGTGCAGTGTATGATAATCAGTGCCACGTGTAGTAGTCATCAGTGCAGTGTATGATAATCAGTGCCACGTGTAGTAGTCATCAGTGCAGTGTATGATAATCACTATCACGTGTAGTAGTCATCAGTGCAGTGTATGATAATCAGTTCCACGTGTAGTAGTCATCAGTGCAGTGTATGATAATCAGTGCCAAGTGTAGTAGTCATCAGTGCAGTGTATGATAATCAGTGCCATGTGTAGTAGTCATCAGTGCAGTGTATGATAATCAGTGCCACGTGTAGTAGTCATCAGTGCAGTGTATGATAATCAGTGTCACGTGTAGTAGTCATCAGTGCAGTGTATGATAATCAGTGCCACGCGTAGTGGTCATCAGTGCAGTGTATTATAATCAGTGCCACGTGTAGTAGTCATCAGTGCAGTGTATGATAATCAGTGCCACGTGTAGTAGTCATCAGTGCAGTGTATGATAATCAGTGTCACGTGTAGTAGTCATCAGTGCAGTGTATGATAATCAGTGCCACGTGTAGTAGTCATCAGTGCAGTGTATTATAATCAGTGCCACGTGTAGTAGTCATCAGTGCAGTGTATGGTAATCAGTGCTACGTGTAGTAGTTATCAGTGCAGTGTATGATAATCAGTTCTACGTGTAGTAGTCATCAGTGCAGTGTATGATAATCAGTGCCACGTGTAGTAGTCATCAGTGCAGTGTATGATAATCAGTGTCACGTGTAGTAGTCATCAGTGCAGTGTATGATAATCACTATCACGTGTAGTAGTCATCAGTGCAGTGTATGATAATCACTATCACGTGTAGTAGTCATCAGTGCAGTGTATGATAATCAGTGCCACGTGTAGTAGTCATCAGTGCAGTGTATGATAATCAGTGCCACGTGTAGTAGTCATCAGTGCAGTGTATGATAATCACTATCACGTGTAGTAGTCATCAGTGCAGTGTATGATAATCAGTTCCACGTGTAGTAGTCATCAGTGCAGTGTATGATAATCAGTGCCAAGTGTAGTAGTCATCAGTGCAGTGTATGATAATCAGTGCCATGTGTAGTAGTCATCAGTGCAGTGTATGATAATCAGTGCCACGTGTAGTAGTCATCAGTGCAGTGTATGATAATCAGTGTCACGTGTAGTAGTCATCAGTGCAGTGTATGATAATCAGTGCCACGTGTAGTAGTCATCAGTGCAGTGTATGATAATCAGTGCCACGCGTAGTAGTCATCAGTGCAGTGTATGATAATCAGTTCTACGTGTAGTAGTCATCAGTGCAGTGTATGATAATCAGTGTCACGTGTAGTAGTCATCAGTGTAGTGTATGATAATCAGTGCCAAGTGTAGTAGTCATCAGTGCAGTGTATGATAATCAGTGCCACGTATAGTAGTCATCAGTGTAGTGTATGATAATCAGTGCCAAGTGTAGTAGTCATCAGTGCAGTGTATGATAATCAGTGCCATGTGTAGTAGTCATCAGTGTAGTGTATGATAATCAGTGCCACGCGTAGTAGTCATCAGTGCAGTGTATGATAATCAGTGTCACGTGTAGTAGTCATCAGTGCAGTGTATGATAATCAGTGCCAAGTGTAGTAGTCATCAGTGCAGTGTATGATAATCAGTGCCAAGTGTAGTAGTCATCAGTGCAGTGTATGATAATCAGTGCCATGTGTAGTAGTCATCAGTGTAGTGTATGATAATCAGTGCCAAGTGTAGTAGTCATCAGTGCAGTGTATGATAATCAGTGCCATGTGTAGTAGTCATCAGTGTAGTGTATGATAATCAGTGCCAAGTGTAGTAGTCATCAGTGCAGTGTATGATAATCAGTGCCAAGTGTAGTAGTCATCAGTGCAGTGTATGATAATCAGTGCCATGTGTAGTAGTCATCAGTGTAGTGTATGATAATCAGTGCCAAGTGTAGTAGTCATCAGTGCAGTGTATGATAATCAGTGCCAAGTGTAGTAGTCATCAGTGCAGTGTATGATAATCAGTGCCACGTATAGTAGTCATCAGTGTAGTGTATGATAATCAGTGCCAAGTGTAGTAGTCATCAGTGCAGTGTATGATAATCAGTGCCATGTGTAGTAGTCATCAGTGTAGTGTATGATAATCAGTGCCACGCGTAGTAGTCATCAGTGCAGTGTATGATAATCAGTGCCAAGTGTAGTAGTCATCAGTGCAGTGTATGATAATCAGTGTCACGTGTAGTAGTCATCAGTGTAGTGTATGATAATCAGTGCCAAGTGTAGTAGTCATCAGTGCAGTGTATGATAATCAGTGCCATGTGTAGTAGTCATCAGTGTAGTGTATGATAATCAGTGCCACGCGTAGTAGTCATCAGTGCAGTGTATGATAATCAGTGTCACGTGTAGTAGTCATCAGTGCAGTGTATGATAATCAGTGCCAAGTGTAGTAGTCATCAGTGCAGTGTATGATAATCAGTGCCAAGTGTAGTAGTCATCAGTGCAGGGTGATAATCAGTGTCACGTGTAGTAGTCATCAGTGCAGTGTATTATAATCAGTGCCACGTGTAGTAGTCATCAGTGCAGGGTGATAATCAGTGCCACGTGTAGTAGTCATCAGTGCAGTGTATGATAATCAGTGTCACGTGTAGTAGTCATCAGTGCAGTGTATGATAATCAGTGCCACGTGTAGTCATCAGTGCAGTGTATTATAATCAGTGCCACGTGTAGTAGTCATCAGTGCAGGGTGATAATCAGTGCCACGTGTAGTAGTCATCAGTGCAGTGTATTATAATCAGTGCCACGTGCAGTAGTCATCAGTGCAGTGTATGATAATCAGTGTCAAGTGTAGTAGTTATCAGTGCAGTGTATGATAATCAATGCCACGTGCAGTAGTCATCAGTGCAGTGTATGATAATCAGTTCCACGTGTAGTAGTTATCAGTGCAGTGTATGATAATCAATGCCACGTGTAGTAGTCATCAGTGCAGTGTATGATAATCAGTTCTACGTGTAGTAGTAATCAGTGCAGTGTAGGTTAATCAGTGCCACGTGTAGTAGTCATCAGTGCAGTGTATGATAATCAGTGCCACGTGTAGTAGTCATCAGTGCAGTGTATGATAATCAGTGCCACGTGTAGTAGTCATCAGTGCAGTGTATGATAATCAGTGCCACGTGTAGTAGTCATCAGTGCAGTGTATGATAATCAGTGCCACGTGTAGTAGTCATCAGTGCAGTGTATGATAATCAGTGCCACGTGTAGTAGTCATCAGTGCAGTGTATGATAATCAGTGCCACGTGTAGTAGTCATCAGTGCAATGTATGATAATCAGTGCCACGTGTAGTAGTCATCAGTGCAGTGTATGATAATCATTGCCACGTGTAGTAGTCATCAGTGCAGTGTATGATAATCAGTGCCACGTGTAGTAGTCATCAGTGCAGGGTGATAATCAGTGTCAAGGGTAGTAGTCATCAGTACAGTGTATGATAATCATTGCCACGTGTAGTAGTCATCAGTGCAGTGTATGATAATCAGTTCTACGTGTAGTAGTCATCAGTGCAGTGTATGATAATCAGTGCCACGTGTAGTAGTCATCAGTGCAGTGTATGATAATCAGTGCCACGTGTAGTAGTCATCAGTGCAGTGTATGATAATCATTGCCACGTGTAGTAGTCATCAGTGCAGTGTATGATAATCAGTGCCACGTGTAGTAGTCATCAGTGCAGGGTGATAATCAGTGTCAAGGGTAGTAGTCATCAGTACAGTGTATGATAATCATTGCCACGTGTAGTAGTCATCAGTGCAGTGTATGATAATCAGTGCCACGTGTAGTAGTCATCAGTGCAGTGTATGATAATCAGTGCCACGTGTAGTAGTCATCAGTGCAGTGTATGATAATCATTGCCACGTGTAGTAGTCATCAGTGCAGTGTATGATAATCAGTGCCACGTGTAGTAGTCATCAGTGCAGGGTGATAATCAGTGTCAAGGGTAGTAGTCATCAGTGCAGTGTATGATAATCATTGCCACGTGTAGTAGTCATCAGTGCAGGGTGATAATCAGTGCCACGTGTAGTAGTCATCAGTGCAGGGTGATAATCAGTGCCACGTGTAGTAGTCATCAGTGCAGTGTATGATAATCAGTGCCACGTGTAGTAGTCATCAGTGCAGTGTATGATAATCAGTGCCACGTGTAGTAGTCATCAGTGCAGTGTATGATAATCAGTGCCACGTGTAGTAGTCATCAGTGCAGTGTATGATAATCAGTTCTACGTGTAGTAGTCATCAGTGCAGTGTATGATAATCAGTGCCACGTGTAGTAGTCATCAGTGCAGTGTATGATAATCAGTGCCACGTGTAGTAGTCATCAGTGCAGTGTATGATAATCAGTGCCACGTGTAGTAGTCATCAGTACAGTGTATGATAATCATTGCCACGTGTAGTAGTCATCAGTGCAGTGTATGATAATCAGTGTCACGTGTAGTAGTCATCAGTGCAGGGTGATAATCAGTGTCACGTGTAGTAGTCATCAGTGCAGTGTATGATAATCAGTGCCACGTGTAGTAGTTATCAGTGCAGTGTATGATAATCAGTGCCACGTGTAGTAGTCATCAGTGCAGTGTATGATAATCAGTGCCACCCGTAGTAGTC
Organism: Phyllobates terribilis; assembly: GCF_046119375.1. Lineage (NCBI taxonomy): Eukaryota > Metazoa > Chordata > Amphibia > Anura > Dendrobatidae > Phyllobates > Phyllobates terribilis. Next base: position 145,742 of record NW_027364411.1, read on the forward strand.
ATCAGTGCAGGGTGATAGTCAGTGCCACGTGTAGTAGTCATCAGTGCAGTGTATGATAATCAGTGCCACGTGTACTAGTCATCAGTTCAGTGTATTATAATCAGTGCCACGTGTAGTAGTCATCAGTGCAGTGTATGATAATCAGTGCCACGTGCAGCAGTCATCAGTGCAGTGTATTATAATCAGTGTCACGTGTAGTAGTCATCAGTGCAGTGTATGATAATCAGTGCCAAGTGTAGTAGTCATCAGTGCAGGGTGATAATCAGTGCCACGCGTAGTAGTCATCAGTGCAGTGTATGATAATCAGTGCCAAGTGTAGTAGTCATCAGTGCAGTGTATGATAATCAGTGCCAAGTGTAGTAGTCATCAGTGCAGTGTATGATAATCAGTGCCACGTGTAGTAGTTATCAGTGCAGTGTATGATAATCAGTGTCACGTGTAGTAGTCATCAGTGCCGTGTATGATAATCAGTGCCACGTGTAGTAGTCATCAGTGCAGTGTATGATAATCAGTGTCAAGGGTAGTAGTCATCAGTGCCGTGTATGATAATCAATGCCACGTGTAGTAGTCATCAGTGCCGTATATGATAATCAGTGCCACGTGTAGTAGTCATCAGTGCAGGGTATGATAATCAGTGCCACGTGTAGTAGTTATCAGTGCAGTGTATTATAATCAGTGCCACGTGTAGTAGTCATCAGTGCAGTGTATGATAATCAGTGCCACGTGTAGTAGTTATCAGTGCAGTGTATGATAATCAGTGCCACGTGTAGTAGTCATCAGTGCAGTGTATGATAATCAGTGTCACGTGTAGTAGTCATCAGTGCAGTGTATGATAATCAGTGCCACGTGTAGTAGTCATCAGTGCAGTGTATGATAATCAGTGCCACGTGTAGTAGTTATCAGTGCAGTGTATTATAATGAGTGCCAAGTGTAGTAGTTATCAGTGCAGTGTATGATAATCAGTGCCACGTGTAGTACTCACCAGTGCAGTGTATGATAATCAGTGCCAAGTGTAGCAGTCATCAGTGCAGTGTATTATAATCAGTGTCACGTGTAGTAGTCATCAGTGCAGTGTATTATAATCAGTGTCACGTGTAGTAGTCATCAGTGCAGTGTATGATAATCAGTGCCACGTGTAGTAGTTATCAGTGCAGTGTATGATAATCAGTGCCACGTGTAGTAGTTATCAGTGCAGTGTATGATAATCAGTGTCACGTGTAGTAGTCATCAGTGCAGTGTATGATAATCAGTGCCACGTGTAGTAGTTATCAGTGCAGTGTATGATAATCAGTTCTACGTGTAGTAGTCATCAGTGCAGTGTATTATAATGAGTGCCAAGTGTAGTAGTTATCAGTGCAGTGTATGATAATCAGTGTCACGTGTAGTAGTCATCAGTGCAGTGTATGATAATCAGTGTCACGTGTAGTAGTCATCAGTGCAGTGTATGATAATCAGTGTCACGTGTAGTAGTCATCAGTGCAGTGTATTATAATCAGTGCCACGTGTAGTACTCACCAGTGCAGTGTATGATAATCAGTGCCAAGTGTAGCAGTCATCAGTGCAGTGTATTATAATCAGTGTCACGTGTAGTAGTCATCAGTGCAGTGTATTATAATCAGTGTCACGTGTAGTAGTCATCAGTGCAGTGTATGATAATCAGTGCCACGTGTAGTAGTCATCAGTGCAGTGTATGATAATCAGTGCCACGTGTAGTAGTCATCAGTGCAGGGTGATAATCAGTGCCACGTATAGTAGTCATCAGTGCAGTGTATGATAATCAGTGCCAAGTGTAGTAGTCATCAGTGCAGTGTATGATAATCAGTGCCACGTGTAGTAGTCATCAGTGCAATGTATGATAATCAGTGCCAAGTGTAGTAGTCATCAGTGCAGTGTATGATAATGAGTGCCAAGTGTAGTAGTCACCAGTGCAGTGTATTATAATCAGTGCCACGTGTAGTAGTCATCAGTGCAGTGTATTATAATCAGTGTCACGTGTAGTAGTCATCAGTGCAGTGTATGATAATCAGTGCCAAGTGTAGTAGTCATCAGTGCAGTGTATTATAATCAGTGCCACGTGTAGTAGTCATCAGTGCAGTGTATGATAATCAGTGCCAAGTGTAGTAGTCACCAGTACAGTGTATTATAATCAGTGCCACGTGTAGTAGTCATCAGTGCAGTGTATTATAATCAGTGCCACGTGTAGTAGTCATCAGTGCAGTGTATTATAATCAGTGTCACGTGTAGTAGTCATCAGTGCAGTGTATGATAATCAGTGCCAAGTGTAGTAGTCATCAGTGCAGTGTATGATAATCAGTGCCACGTGTAGTAGTTATCAGTGCAGTGTATTATAATCAGTGTCACGTGTAGTAGTCATCAGTGCAGTGTATGATAATCAGTGCCACGCGTAGTAGTCATCAGTGCAGTGTATGATAATCAGTGCCACGTGTAGTAGTCATCAGTGCAGTGTATGATAATCAGTGTCACGTGTAGTAGTCATCAGTGCAGTGTATGATAATCAGTGCCACGCGTAGTAGTCATCAGTGCAGTGTATGATAATCAGTGTCACGTGTAGTAGTCATCAGTGCAGTGTATTATAATCAGTGCCACGTGTAGTAGTCATCAGTGCAGTGTATGATAATCAGTGTCACGTGTAGTAGTCATCAGTGCAGTGTATGATAATCAGTGCCACGTGTAGTAGTCATCAGTGCAGTGTATTATAATCAGTGGCACGTGTAGTAGTCATCAGTGCAGTGTATGATAATCAGTGCCACGTGTAGTAGTCATCAGTGCAGTGTATTATAATCAGTGCCACGTGTAGTAGTCATCAGTGCAGTGTATGATAATCAGTGCCACGTGTAGTAGTCATCAGTGCAGTGTATGGTAATCAGTTCTACGTGTAGTAGTCATCAGTGCAGTATATGATAATCAGTGCCACGTGTAGTAGTCATCAGTGCAGTGTATGATAATCAGTGTCACGTGTAGTAGTCATCAGTGCAGTGTATGATAATCACTATCACGTGTAGTAGTCATCAGTGCAGTGTATGATAATCACTATCACGTGTAGTAGTCATCAGTGCAGTGTATGATAATCAGTGCCACGTGTAGTAGTCATCAGTGCAGTGTATGATAATCAGTGCCACGTGTAGTAGTCATCAGTGCAGTGTATGATAATCACTATCACGTGTAGTAGTCATCAGTGCAGTGTATGATAATCAGTTCCACGTGTAGTAGTCATCAGTGCAGTGTATGATAATCAGTGCCAAGTGTAGTAGTCATCAGTGCAGTGTATGATAATCAGTGCCATGTGTAGTAGTCATCAGTGCAGTGTATGATAATCAGTGCCACGTGTAGTAGTCATCAGTGCAGTGTATGATAATCAGTGTCACGTGTAGTAGTCATCAGTGCAGTGTATGATAATCAGTGTCACGTGTAGTAGTCATCAGTGCAGTGTATGATAATCAGTGCCACGTGTAGTAGTCATCAGTGCAGTGTATTATAATCAGTGCCACGTGTAGTAGTCATCAGTGCAGTGTATGGTAATCAGTGCTACGTGTAGTAGTTATCAGTGCAGTGTATGATAATCAGTTCTACGTGTAGTAGTCATCAGTGCAGTGTATGATAATCAGTGCCACGTGTAGTAGTCATCAGTGCAGTGTATGATAATCAGTGTCACGTGTAGTAGTCATCAGTGCAGTGTATGATAATCACTATCACGTGTAGTAGTCATCAGTGCAGTGTATGATAATCAGTGCCACGTGTAGTAGTCATCAGTGCAGTGTATGATAATCAGTGCCACGTGTAGTAGTCATCAGTGCAGTGTATGATAATCACTATCACGTGTAGTAGTCATCAGTGCAGTGTATGATAATCAGTTCCACGTGTAGTAGTCATCAGTGCAGTGTATGATAATCAGTGCCAAGTGTAGTAGTCATCAGTGCAGTGTATGATAATCAGTGCCATGTGTAGTAGTCATCAGTGCAGTGTATGATAATCAGTGCCACGTGTAGTAGTCATCAGTGCAGTGTATGATAATCAGTGTCACGTGTAGTAGTCATCAGTGCAGTGTATGATAATCAGTGTCACGTGTAGTAGTCATCAGTGTAGTGTATGATAATCAGTGCCAAGTGTAGTAGTCATCAGTGCAGTGTATGATAATCAGTGCCATGTGTAGTAGTCATCAGTGCAGTGTATGATAATCAGTGCCACGCGTAGTAGTCATCAGTGCAGTGTATGATAATCAGTGTCACGTGTAGTAGTCATCAGTGCAGTGTATGATAATCAGTGCCAAGTGTAGTAGTCATCAGTGCAGGGTGATAATCAGTGTCACGTGTAGTAGTCATCAGTGCAGTGTATTATAATCAGTGCCACGTGTAGTAGTCATCAGTGCAGGGTGATAATCAGTGCCACGTGTAGTAGTCATCAGTGCAGTGTATGATAATCAGTGTCACGTGTAGTAGTCATCAGTGCAGTGTATGATAATCAGTGCCAAGTGTAGTAGTCATCAGTGCAGGGTGATACTCAGTGCCACGTGTAGTAGTCATCAGTGCAGTGTATTATAATCAGTGCCACGTGCAGTAGTCATCAGTGCAGTGTATGATAATCAGTGTCACGTGTAGTAGTCATCAGTGCAGTGTATGATAATCAGTTCCACGTGTAGTAGTTATCAGTGCAGTGTATGATAATCAATGCCACGTGTAGTAGTCATCAGTGCAGTGTATGATAATCAGTTCTACGTGTAGTAGTAATCAGTGCAGTGTAGGTTAATCAGTGCCACGTGTAGTAGTCATCAGTGCAGTGTATGATAATCAGTGCCACGTGTAGTAGTCATCAGTGCAGTGTATGATAATCAGTGCCACGTGTAGTAGTCATCAGTGCAGTGTATGATAATCAGTGCCACGTGTAGTAGTCATCAGTGCAGTGTATGATAATCAGTGCCACGTGAAGTAGTCATCAGTGCAGTGTATGATAATCAGTGTCACGTGTAGTAGTCATCAGTGCAGTGTATGATAATCAGTGCCATGTGTAGTAGTCATCAGTGCAGTGTATGATAATCAGTGCCACGCGTAGTAGTCATCAGTGCAGTGTATGATAATCAGTGTCACGTGTAGTAGTCATCAGTGCAGTGTATGATAATCAGTGCCAAGTGTAGTAGTCATCAGTGCAGGGTGATAATCAGTGTCACGTGTAGTAGTCATCAGTGCAGTGTATTATAATCAGTGCCACGTGTAGTAGTCATCAGTGCAGGGTGATAATCAGTGCCACGTGTAGTAGTCATCAGTGCAGTGTATGATAATCAGTGTCACGTGTAGTAGTCATCAGTGCAGTGTATGATAATCAGTGCCAAGTGTAGTAGTCATCAGTGCAGGGTGATAATCAGTGTCACGTGTAGCAGTCATCAGTGCAGTGTATGATAATCAGTGCCACGTGTAGTAGTCATCAGTGCAGTGTATTATAATCAGTGCCACGTGTAGTAGTCATCAGTGCAGGGTGATAATCAGTGCCAAGTGTAGTAGTCATCAGTGCAGTGTATTATAATCAGTGCCACGTGCAGTAGTCATCAGTGCAGTGTATGATAATCAGTGTCACGTGTAGTAGTCATCAGTGCAGTGTATGATAATCAGTTCCACGTGTAGTAGTTATCAGTGCAGTGTATGATAATCAATGCCACGTGTAGTAGTCATCAGTGCAGTGTATGATAATCAGTTCTACGTGTAGTAGTAATCAGTGCAGTGTAGGTTAATCAGTGCCACGTGTAGTAGTCATCAGTGCAGTGTATGATAATCAGTGCCACGTGTAGTAGTCATCAGTGCAGTGTATGATAATCAGTGCCACGTGTAGTAGTCATCAGTGCAGTGTATGATAATCAGTGCCACGTGTAGTAGTCATCAGTGCAGTGTATGATAATCAGTGTCACGTGTAGTAGTCATCAGTGCAGTGTATGATAATCAGTGTCACGTGTAGTAGTCATCAGTGCAGTGTATGATAATCAGTGCCACGTGAAGTAGTCATCAGTGCAGTGTATGATAATCAGTGTCACGTGTAGTAGTCATCAGTGCAGTGTATGATAATCAGTGTCACGTGTAGTAGTCATCAGTGCAGTGTATGATAATCAGTGCCACGTGTAGTAGTCATCAGTGCAGTGTATGATAATCAGTGTCACGTGTAGTAGTCATCAGTGCAGTGTATGATAATCAGTGCCACGTGTAGTAGTCATCAGTGCAGTGTATGATAATCAGTTCTACGTGTAGTAGTCATCAGTGCAGTGTATGATAATCAGTGCCACGTGTAGTAGTCATCAGTGCAGTGTATGATAATCAGTGCCACGTGTAGTAGTCATCAGTGCAGTGTATGATAATCATTGCCACGTGTAGTAGTCATCAGTGCAGTGTATGATAATCAGTGCCACGTGTAGTAGTCATCAGTGCAGGGTGATAATCAGTGTCAAGGGTAGTAGTCATCAGTACAGTGTATGATAATCATTGCCACGTGTAGTAGTCATCAGTGCAGGGTGATAATCAGTGCCACGTGTAGTAGTCATCAGTGCAGGGTGATAATCAGTGCCACGTGTAGTAGTCATCAGTGCAGTGTATGATAATCAGTGCCACGTGTAGTAGTCATCAGTGCAGTGTATGATAATCAGTGCCACGTGTAGTAGTCATCAGTGCAGTGTATGATAATCAGTGCCACGTGTAGTAGTCATCAGTGCAGTGTATGATAATCAGTTCTACGTGTAGTAGTCATCAGTGCAGTGTATGATAATCAGTGCCACGTGTAGTAATCATCAGTGCAGTGTATGATAATCAGTGCCACGTGTAGTAGTCATCAGTGCAGTGTATGATAATCAGTGCCACGTGTAGTAGTCATCAGTACAGTGTATGATAATCATTGCCACGTGTAGTAGTCATCAGTGCAGTGTATGATAATCAGTGTCACGTGGAGTAGTCATCAGTGCAGGGTGATAATCAGTGTCACGTGTAGTAGTCATCAGTGCAGTGTATGATAATCAGTGCCACGTGTAGTAGTCATCAGTGCAGGGGGATAATCAGTTCCACGTGTAGTAGTCATCAGTGTAGTGTATGATAATCAGTGCCAAGAGTAGTAGTCATCAGTGCAGTGTATGATAATCAGTGCCATGTGTAGTAGTCATCAGTGCAGTGTATGATAATCAGTGTCACGTGTAGTAGTCATCAGTGCAGTGTATAATAATCAGTGCCACGTGTATTAGTCATCAGTGCAGTGTATGATAATCAGTGCCACGTGTATTAGTCATCAGTGCAGTGTATGATAATCAGTGCCACATGTAGTAGTCATCAGTGCAGTGTATGATAATCAGTGTCACGTGCAGTAGTCATCAGTGCAGTGTATGATAATCAGTGCCCCGTGTATTAGTCATCAGTGCAGTGTATGATAATCAGTGCCAAGTGTAGTAGTCATCAGTGCAGGGTGATAATCAGTGTCATGTGTAGTAGTCATCAGTGCAGTGTATGATAATCAGTGCCAAGTGTAGTAGTCATCAGTGCAGGGTGATAATCAGTGTCATGTGTAGTAGTCATCAGTGCAGTGTATGATAATCAGTTCCACGTGTAGTAGTCATCAGTGTAGTGTATGATAATCAGTGCCAAGAGTAGTAGTCATCAGTGCAGTGTATGATAATCAGTGCCACGTGTAGTAGTCATCAGTGCAGTGTATGATAATCAGTGTCACGTGTAGTAGTCATCAGTGCAGGGTGATAATCAGTGTCACGTGTAGTAGTCATCAGTGCAGTGTATGATAATCAGTGCCACGTGTAGTAGTCATCAGTGCAGTGTATGATAATCAGTGCCACGTGTAGTAGTCATCAGTGCAGTGTATGATAATCAGTGCCACGTGTAGTAGTCATCAGTACAGTGTATGATAATCATTGCCACGTGTAGTAGTCATCAGTGCAGTGTATGATAATCAGTGTCACGTGGAGTAGTCATCAGTGCAGGGTGATAATCAGTGTCACGTGTAGTAGTCATCAGTGCAGTGTATGATAATCAGTGCCACGTGTAGTAGTCATCAGTGCAGGGGGATAATCAGTTCCACGTGTAGTAGTCATCAGTGCAGTGTATGATAATCAGTGCCATGTGTAGTAGTCATCAGTGCAGTGTATGATAATCAGTGTCACGTGTAGTAGTCATCAGTGCAGTGTATGATAATCAGTGCCACGTGTATTAGTCATCAGTGCAGTGTATGATAATCAGTGCCACGTGTATTAGTCATCAGTGCAGTGTATGATAATCAGTGCCACATGTAGTAGTCATCAGTGCAGTGTATGATAATCAGTGTCACGTGCAGTAGTCATCAGTGCAGTGTATGATAATCAGTGCCCCGTGTATTAGTCATCAGTGCAGTGTATGATAATCAGTGCCAAGTGTAGTAGTCATCAGTGCAGGGTGATAATCAGTGTCATGTGTAGTAGTCATCAGTGCAGTGTATGATAATCAGTGCCAAGTGTAGTAGTCATCAGTGCAGGGTGATAATCAGTGTCATGTGTAGTAGTCATCAGTGCAGTGTATGATAATCAGTTCCACGTGTAGTAGTCATCAGTGTAGTGTATGATAATCAGTGCCAAGAGTAGTAGTCATCAGTGCAGTGTATGATAATCAGTGCCACGTGTAGTAGTCATCAGTGCAGTGTATGATAATCAGTGTCACGTGTAGTAGTCATCAGTGCAGGGTGATAATCAGTGTCACGTGTAGTAGTCATCAGTGCAGTGTATGATAATCAGTGCCACGTGTAGTAGTCATCAGTGCAGTGTATGATAATCAGTGCCACGTGTAGTAGTCATCAGTGCAGTGTATGATAATCAGTGTCACGTGTAGTAGTCATCAGTGCAGGGTGATAATCAGTGTCACGTGTAGTAGTCATCAGTGCAGTGTATGATAATCAGTGCCACGTGTAGTAGTCATCAGTGCAGTGTATGATAATCAGTTCCACGTGTAGTAGTCATCAGTGTAGTGTATGATAATCAGTGCCAAGAGTAGTAGTCATCAGTGCAGTGTATGATAATCAGTGTCACGTGTAGTAGTCATCAGTGCAGTGTATGATAATCAGTGCCATGTGTAGTAGTCATCAGTGCAGTGTATGATAATCAGTGTCACGTGTAGTAGTCATCAGTGCAGTGTATGATAATCAGTGCCACGTGTATTAGTCATCAGTGCAGTGTATGATAATCAGTGCCACGTGTATTAGTCATCAGTGCAGTGTATGATAATCCGTGCCACGTGTATTAGTCATCAGTGCAGTGTATGATAATCAGTGCCACATGTAGTAGTCATCAGTGCAGGGTGATAATCAGTGTCACGTGTAGTAGTCATCAGTGCCGTGTATGATAATCAGTGCCACGTGTAATAGTCATCAGTGCAGTGTATGATAATCAGTGCCACGTGTAGTAGTCATCAGTGCCGTGTATGATAATCAGTGCCACGTGTAATAGTCATCAGTGCAGTGTATGATAATCAGTGCCACGTGTAGTAGTCATCAGTGCAGTGTATGATAATCAGTGCCACGTGTAGTAGTCATCAGTGCTGTGTATTATAATTAGTGTCACGTGTAGTAGTCATCAGTGCAGTGTATGATAATCAGTGCCACATGTAGTAGTCATCAGTGGAGGGTGATAATCAGTGCCACGTGTAGTAGTCATCAGTGCAGTGTATGATAATCAGTGCCACGTGTAGTAGTCATCAGTGCAGTGTATGATAATCAGTGCCACGTGTACTAGTCATCAGTGCAGTGTATGATAATCAGTGCCAAGTGTAGTAGTCATCAGTGCAGGGTGATAATCAGTGCCACGTGTAGTAGTCATCAGTGCAGTGTATGATAATCAGTGCCACGTGTAGTAGTCATCAGTGCAGGGTGATAATCAGTGCCACGTGTAGTAGTCATCAGTGCAGTGTATGTTAATCAGTGTCACGTGTAGTAGTCATCAGTGCAGTGTATGATAATCAGTGCCACGTGTAGTAGTCATCAGTGCAGTGTATGATAATCAGTGCCACGTGTAGTAGTCATCAGTGCAGGGTGATAATCAGTGCCACGTGTAGTAGTCATCAGTGCAGGGTGATAATCAGTGCCATGCGTAGTAGTTATCAGTGCAGGGTGATAATCAGTGCCACGTGTAGTAGTCATCAGTGCAGTGTATGATAATTAGTGCCAAGTGTAGTAGTCATGAGTGCAGTGTATGATAATCAGTGCCACGTGTAGTAGTCATCAGTGCAGAGTGATAATCTGTGCCAAGTGTAGTAGTCATCAGTGCAGTGTATTATAATCAGTGTGACGTGTAGTAGTCATCAGCGCAGTGTATTATAATCAGTGTCACGTGTAGTAGTCATCAGCGCAGTGTATGATAATCAGTGCCACGCATAGAAGTCATCAGTGCAGTGTATTATAATCAGTGCCACACATAGAAGTCATCAGTGTAGTGTATGATAATCAGTGCCACGCATAGAAGTCATCAGTGCAGTGTATGATAATCAGTGACACGCGTACTAGTCATCAGTGCAGTGTATGATAATCAATGCCACGCATAGAAGTCATCAGTGCAGTGTATGATAATCAGTGCCACGCATAGAAGTCATCAGTGCAGTGTATGATAATCAGTGCCACGTGTAGTAGTCATCAGTGCAGTGTATGATAATCAGTTCCACGTGTAGTAGTCATCAGTGCAGTGTATGATAATCAGTGTCACGTGTAGTAGTCATCAGTGCATTGTATGATAATCAGTGCCACACATAGAAGTCATCAGTGCAGTGTATTATAATCAGTGCCACGCATAGAAGTCATCAGTGCAGTGTATGATAATCAGTGCCACACATAGAAGTCATCAGTGCAGTGTATGATAATCAGTGCCACGCATAGAAGTCATCAGTGCAGTGTATGATAATCAGTGACACGCGTAGTAGTCATCAGTGCAGTGTATGATAATCAGTGCCACGTGTAGTAGTCATCAGTGCAGTGTATGATAATCAGTGCCAAGTGTAGTAGTCATCAGTGCAGTGTATGATAATCAGTGCCAAGTGTAGTAGTCATCAGTGCAGGGTGATAATCAGTGCCACGTGTAGTAGTCATCAGTGCAGTGTATGATAATTAGTGCCAAGTGTAGTAGTCATGAGTGCAGTGTATGATAATTAGTGCCAAGTGTAGTAGTCATGAGTGCAGTGTATGATAATCAGTGCCACGTGTAGTAGTCATCAGTGCAGAGTGATAATCAGTGCCACGTGTAGTAGTCATCAGTGCAGAGTGATAATCAGTGCCACGTGTAGTAGTCATCAGTGCAGAGTGATAATCAGTGCCAAGTGTAGTAGTCATCAGTGCAGTGTATTATAATCAGTGTCACGTGTAGTAGTCATCAGTGCAGTGTATGATAATCAGTGCCACGCATAGAAGTCATCAGTGCAGTGTATTATAATCAGTGCCACGCATAGAAGTCATCAGTGCAGTGTATGATAATCAGTGCCACACATAGAAGTCATCAGTGCAGTGTATGATAATCAGTGACTCGCGTAGTAGTCATCAGTGCAGTGTATGATAATCAGTGCCAAGTGTAGTATTCTTCAGTGCAGTGTATGATAATCAGTGCCACGTGTAGTAGTCATCAGTGCAGTGTATGATAATTAGTGCCAAGTGTAGTAGTCATGAGTGCAGTGTATGATAATCAGTGCCACGTGTAGTAGTCATCAGTGCAGAGTGATAATCAGTGCCACGTGTAGTAGTCATCAGTGCAGTGTATGATAATCAGTGTCACGTGTAGTAGTCGTCAGTGCAGGGTGATAATCAGTGCCAAGTGTAGTCGTCATCAGTGCAGTGTATGATAATCAGTGCCACGTGTAGTAGTCATCAGTGCAGTGTATGATAATCAGTGCCACGTATAGTAGTCATCAGTCCAGTGTATTATAATCAGTGCCACGTGTAGTAGTCATCAGTGCAGTGTATGATAATCAGTGCCAAGTGTAGTCGTCATCAGTGCAGTGTATGATAATCAGTGCCACGTGTAGTAGTCATCAGTGCAGTGTATGATAATCAGTGCCACGTGTAGTAGTCGTCAGTGCAGGGTGATAATCAGTGCCAAGTGTAGTCGTCATCAGTGCAGTGTATGATAATCAGTGCCACGTGTAGTAGTCATCAGTGCAGTGTATGATAATCAGTGCCACGTATAGTATAGTAGTCATCAGTCCAGTGTATTATAATCAGTGCCACGTGTAGTAGTCATCAGTGCAGTGTATGATAATCAGTGCCACGTATATTAGTCATCAGTCCAGTGTATGATAATCAGTGCCAAGTGTAGTAGTCATCAGTGCAGTGTATGATAATCAGTGCCACGTGTAGTAGTCATCAGTGCAGTGTATGATAATCAGTGCCACGTATAGTAGTCATCAGTGCAGTGTATGATAATCAGTGCCACGTGTAGTAGTCATCAGTGCAGTGTATGATAATCAGTGCCACGTGTAGTAGTCATCAGTGCAGTGTATGATAATCAGTGCCACGTATAGTAGTCATCAGTCCAGTGTATTATAATCAGTGCCACGTGTAGTAGTCATCAGTGCAGTGTATGATAATCAGTGCCACGTGTAGTAGTCATCAGTGCAGGGTGATAATCAGTGTCACGTGTAGTAGTCATCAGTGCAGTGTATGATAATCAGTGCCAAGTGTAGTAGTCATCAGTGCAGTGTATGATAATCAGTGTCACGAGTAGTCGTCATCAGTGCAGTGTATGATAATCAGTGCCAAGTGTAGTAGTCATCAGTGCAGTGTATGATAATCAGTGCCAAGTGTAGTAGTCATCAGTCCAGTGTATTATAATCAGTGCCACGTGTAGTAGTCATCAGTGCAGTGTATGATAATCAGTGCCACGTGTAGTAGTCATCAGTCCAGTGTATTATAATCAGTGCCACGTGTAGCAGTCATCAGTGCAGTGTATGATAATCAGTGCCACGTGTAGTAGTCATCAGTGCAGGGTGATAATCAGTGTCACGTGTAGTAGTCATCAGTGCAGTGTATGATAATCAGTGTCACGAGTAGTCGTCATCAGTGCAGTGTATGATAATCAGTGCCACGCGTAGTAGTCATCAGTGCAGTGTATGATAATCAGTGCCAGGTGTAGTAGTCATCAGTGCAGTGTATGATAATCAGTGCCAGGTGTAGTAGTCATCAGTGCAGTGTATGATAATCAGTGCCACGTGTAGTAGTCATCAGTGCAGGGTGATAATCAGTGCCACGTGTAGTAATCATCAGTGCAGTGTATAATAATCAGTGTCACGCATAGAAGTCATCAGTGCAGTGTATGATAATCAGTGCCACGTGTAGTAGTCATCAGTGCAGTGTATGATAATTAGTGCCAAGTGTAGTAGTCATGAGTGCAGTGTATGATAATTAGTGCCAAGTGTAGTAGTCATGAGTGCAGTGTATGATAATCAGTGCCACGTGTAGTAGTCATCAGTGCAGAGTGATAATCAGTGTCACGTGTAGTAGTCATCAGTGCAGTGTATGATAATCAGTGCCATGTGTAGTAGTCATCAGTACAGTGTATGATAATCAGTGCCACACGTAGTAGTCATCAGTGCAGTGTATTATAATCAGTGCCAGGCGTAGTAGTCATCAGTGCAGTGTATGATAATCAGTGCCAAGTGTAGTAGTCATCAGTGCAGTGTATGATAATCAGTGCCAAGTGTAGTAGTCATCAGTGCAGGGTGATAATCAGTTCCACGTGTAGTAGTCATCAGTGCAGTGTATGATAATCAGTGCCACGTGTAGTAGTCATCAGTGCAGTGTATGATAATCAGTGCCAGGAGTAGTAGTCATCAGTGCAGTGTATGATAATCAGTGCCACGTGTAGTAGTCATCAGTGCAGTGTATGATAATCAGTGTCACGTGTAGTAGTCATCAGTGCAGTGTATGATAATCAGTGTCACGTGTAGTAGTCATCAGTGCAGTGTATGATAATCAGTGCCATGCATAGAAGTCATCAGTGCAGTGTATGATAATCAGTGCCAGGCGTAGTAGTCATCAGTACAGTGTATGATAATCAGTGCCACGTGTAGTAGTCATCAGTGCAGGGTGATAATCAGTGTCACGTGTAGTAGTCATCAGTGCAGTGTATGATAATCAGTGCCATGTGTAGTAGTCATCAGTACAGTGTATGATAATCAGTGCCACACGTAGTAGTCATCAGTGCAGTGTATTATAATCAGTGCCAGGCGTAGTAGTCATCAGTGCAGTGTATGATAATCAGTGCCAAGTGTAGTAGTCATCAGTGCAGTGTATGATAATCAGTGCCAAGTGTAGTAGTCATCAGTGCAGGGTGATAATCAGTTCCACGTGTAGTAGTCATCAGTGCAGTGTATGATAATCAGTGCCACGTGTAGTAGTCATCAGTGCAGTGTATGATAATCAGTGCCAGGAGTAGTAGTCATCAGTGCAGTGTATGATAATCAGTGCCACGTGTAGTAGTCATCAGTGCAGTGTATGATAATCAGTGTCACGTGTAGTAGTCATCAGTGCAGTGTATGATAATCAGTGTCACGTGTAGTAGTCATCAGTGCAGTGTATGATAATCAGTGCCACGTGTAGTAGTCATCAGTGCAGTGTATGATAATCAGTGCCAGGCGTAGTAGTCATCAGTGCAGTGTATGATAATCAGTGCCACGTGTAGTAGTCATCAGTGCAGTGTATGATAATCAGTGCTAGGCGTAGTAGTCATCAGTGCAGTGTATGATAATCAGTTCCACGTGTAGTAGTCATCAGTGTAGTGTATGATAATCAGTGCCACGTGTAGTAGTCATCAGTGCAGTGTATGATAATCAGTGCCAGGCGTAGTAGTCATCAGTGCAGTGTATGATAATCAGTGTCACGTGTAGTAGTCATCAGTGCAGTGTATGATAATCAGTGCCACGTGTAGTAGTCATCAGTGCAGTGTATGATAATCAGTGTCATGTGTAGTAGTCATCAGTGCAGTGTATGAAAATCAGTGCCACGTGTAGTAGTCATCAGTGCAGTGTATGTTAATCAGTGCCACGCATAGAAGTCATCAGTGCAGTGTATGATAGTCAGTGTCACGTGTAGTAGTCATCAGTGCAGGGTGATAATCAGTGTCACGTGTAGTAGTCATCAGTGCAGGTTGATAATCAGTGTCACGTGTAGTAGTCATCAGTGCAGTGTATGATAATCAGTGCCACACGTAGTAGTTATCAGTGCAGGGTGATAATCAGTGTCACGTGTAGTAGTCATCAGTGTAGTGTATGATAATCAGTGCCACGTGTAGTAGTCATCAGTGCAGTGTATGATAATCAGTGTCACGTGTAGTAGTCATCAGTGCAGTGTATGATAATCAGTGCCATGTGTAGTAGTCATCAGTGCAGTGTATGATAATCAGTGCCACGCGTAGTAGTCATCAGTGCAGTGTATGGTAATCAGTGTCACGTGTAGTAGTCATCAGTGCAGTGTATGATAATCAGTGCCAAGTGTAGTAGTCATCAGTGCAGGGTGATAATCAGTGCCACGTGTAGTAGTCATCAGTGCAGTGTATTATAATCAGTGCCACGTGCAGTAGTCATCAGTGCAGTGTATGATAATCAGTGTCACGTGTAGTAGTCATCAGTGCAGTGTATGATAATCAGTTCCACGTGTAGTAGTTATCAGTGCAGTGTATGATAATCAATGCCACGTGTAGTAGTCATCAGTGCAGTGTATGATAATCAGTTCTACGTGTAGTAGTTATCAGTGCAGTGTATGATAATCAGTGCCACGTGTAGTAGTCATCAGTGCAGTGTATGATAATCAGTGCCACGTGTAGTAGTCATCAGTGCAGTGTATGATAATCAGTGCCACGTGTAGTAGTCATCAGTGCAGTGTATGATAATCAGTGCCACGTGTAGTAGTCATCAGTGCAGTGTATGATAATCAGTGCCACGTGTAGTAGTCATCAGTGCAGTGTATGATAATCAGTGCCACGTGTAGTAGTCATCAGTGCAGTGTATGATAATCAGTTCTACGTGTAGTAGTCATCAGTGCAGTGTATGATAATCAGTGTCACGTGTAGTAGTCATCAGTGCAGTGTATGATAATCAGTGCCACGTGTAGTAGTCATCAGTGCAGTGTATGATAATCAGTGCCACGTGTAGTAGTCATCAGTGCAGTGTATGATAATCAGTGTCACGTGTAGTAGTCATCAGTGCAGTGTATGATAATCAGTGCCACGTGTAGTAGTCATCAGTGCAGGGTGATAATCAGTGTCAAGGGTAGTAGTCATCAGTACAGTGTATGATAATCATTGCCACGTGTAGTAGTCATCAGTGCAGGGTGATAATCAGTGCCACGTGTAGTAGTCATCAGTGCAGGGTGATAATCAGTGCCAAGTGTAGTAGTCATCAGTGTAGTGTATGATAATCAGTGCCACGTGTAGTAGTCATCAGTGCAGTGTATGATAATCAGTGTCACGTGTAGCAGTCATCAGTGCAGTGTATGATAATCAGTGCCACGTGTAGTAGTCATCAGTGCAGTGTATGATAATCAGTGCCACGTGTAGTAGTCATCAGTGCAGTGTATGATAATCAGTGCCACGTGTAGTAGTCATCAGTGCAGTGTATGATAATCATTGCCACGTGTAGTAGTCATCAGTGCAGGGTGATAATCAGTGTCAAGGGTAGTAGTCATCAGTACAGTGTATGATAATCAGTGCCACGTGTAGTAGTCATCAGTGCAGGGTGATAATCAGTGCCACGTGTAGTAGTCATCAGTGCAGGGTGATAATCAGTGCCACGTGTAGTAGTCATCAGTGCAGTGTATGATAATCAGTGTCACGTGTAGTAGTCATCAGTGCAGTGTATGATAATCAGTGCCAAGTGTAGTAGTCATGAGTGCAGTGTATGATAATCAGTGTCAAGTGTAGTAGTCATCAGTGCAGTGTATGATAATCAGTGCCAAGTGTAGCAGTCATCAGTGCAGTGTATGATAATCAGTGCCAAGTGTAGTAGTCATCAGTGCAGTGTATGATAATCAGTGCCAAGTGTAGTAGTCATGAGTGCAGTGTATGATAATCAGTGCCAAGTGTAGCAGTCATCAGTGCAGTGTATGATAATCAGTGCCACGTGTAGTAGTCATCAGTGCAGTGTATGATAATCAGTGCCACGTGTAGTAGTCATCAGTGCAGTGTATGATAATCAGTGCCACGTGTAGTAGTCATCAGTGCAGTGTATGATAATAAGTGCCACGTGTAGTAGTCATCAGTGCAGTGTATGATAATCAGTGCCACGTGTAGTAGTCATCAGTGCAGTGTATGATAATCAGTGTCACGTGTAGTAGTCATCAGTGCAGTGTATGATAATCAGTGCCAAGTGTAGTAGTCATGAGTGCAGTGTATGATAATCAGTGCCAAGTGTAGCAGTCATCAGTGCAGTGTATGATAATCAGTGCCAAGTGTAGTAGTCATCAGTGCAGTGTATGATAATCAGTGCCAAGTGTAGTAGTCATGAGTGCAGTGTATGATAATCAGTGCCAAGTGTAGCAGTCATCAGTGCAGTGTATGATAATCAGTGCCACGTGTAGTAGTCATCAGTGCAGTGTATGATAATCAGTGCCACGTGTAGTAGTCATCAGTGCAGTGTATGATAATCAGTGCCACGTGTAGTAGTCATCAGTGCAGTGTATGATAATAAGTGCCACGTGTAGTAGTCATCAGTGCAGTGTATGATAATCAGTGCCACGTGTAGTAGTCATCAGTGCAGTGTATGATAATAAGTGCCACGTGTAGTAGTTATCAGTGCAGTGTATGATAATCAGTGCCACGTGTAGTAGTCATCAGTGCAGTGTATGATAATCAGTTCTACGTGTAGTAGTTATCAGTGCAGTGTATGATAATCAGTTCTACGTGTAGTAGTCATCAGTGCAGTGTATGATAATCAGTGCCACGTGTAGTAGTCATCAGTGCAGTGTATGATAATCAGTGCCACGTGTAGTAGTCATCAGTGCAGTGTATGATAATCAGTGCCACGTGTAGTAGTCATCAGTACAGTGTATGATAATCAGTGCCACGTGTAGTAGTCATCAGTACAGTGTATGATAATCAGTGCCACGTGTAGTAGTCATCAGTGCAGGGTGATAATCAGTGTCACGTGTAGTAGTCATCAGTGCAGTGTATGATAATCAGTGCCACGTGTAGTAGTCATCAGTGCAGGGTGATAATCAGTGTCACGTGTAGTAGTCATCAGTGCAGGGTGATAATCAGTGCTACGTGTAGTAGTCATCAGTGCAGTGTATGATAATCAGTGTTAAGTGTAGTAGTCATCAGTACAGTGTATGATAATCAGTGCCACGTGTAGTAGTCATCAGTGCAGGGTGATAATCAGTGCCACGTGCAGCAGTCATCAGTGCAGGGTGATAATCAGTGCTACGTGTAGTAGTCATCAGTGCAGTGTATGATAATCAGTGCCAAGTGTAGTAGTCATCAGTGCAGTGTATGATAATCAGTGCCACGTGTAGTAGTCATCAGTGCAGTGTATGATAATCGGTGCCACGTGTAGTAGTCATCAGTGCAGTGTATGATAATCAGTGCCACATGTAGTAGTCATTAGTGCAGTGTATGATAATCAGTGCCAAGTGTAGTAGTCATCAGTGCTTGGTGATAATCAGTGCCACGAGTAGTAGTCATCAGTGCAGGGTGATAATCAGTGCCACGTGCAGCAGTCATCAGTGCAGTGTATGAAAATCAGTGCCACGTGCAGTAGTCATCAGTGCAGTATATGATAATCAGTGCCACGTGTAGTAGTCATCAGTGCAGTGTATGATAATCAGTGCCACGAGTAGTCGTCATCAGTGCAGTGTATGATAATCAGTGCCACGCGTAGTAGTCATCAGTGCAGTGTATGATAATCAGTGCTACGAGTAGTCGTCATCAGTGCAGTGTATGACAATCAGTGTCACGTGTAGTAGTCATCAGTGCAGTGTATGATAATCAGTGCCACGTGTAATAGTTATCAGTGCAGTGTATGATAATCAGTGCCACGCGTAGTAGTCATCATTGCAGGGTGATAATCAGTGCCACGTATAGTAGTCATCAGTGCAGTGTATGATAATCAGTGCCACGTGTAGTAGTCATCAGTGCAGGGTGATAATCAGTGCCACGTGTAGTAGTCATCAGTGCAGGGTGATAATCACTGCCACGTGTTGTAGTCATCAGTGCAGTGTATGATAATCAGTGCCACGCGTAGTAGTCATCATTGCAGGGTGATAATCAGTGCCACGTATAGTAGTCATCAGTGCAGTGTATGATAATCAGTGCCACGTGTAGTAGTCATCAGTGCAGGGTGATAATCAGTGCCACGTGTAGTAGTCATCAGTGCAGTGTATGATAATCAGTGCCACGTGTAGTAGTCATCAGTGCAGTGTATAATAATCAGTGTCACGCATAGAAGTCATCAGTGCAGTGTATGATAATCAGTGCCACGTGTAGTAGTCATCAGTGCAGTGTATGATAATCAGTGCCACGCATAGAAGTCATCAGTGCAGTGTATGATAATCAGTGCCAGGCGTAGTAGTCATCAGTACAGTGTATGATAATCAGTGCCACGTGTAGTAGTCATCAGTGCAGGGTGATAATCAGTGTCACGTGTAGTAGTCATCAGTGCAGTGTATGATAATCAGTGCCATGTGTAGTAGTCATCAGTACAGTGTATGATAATCAGTGCCACACGTAGTAGTCATCAGTGCAGTGTATTATAATCAGTGCCAGGCGTAGTAGTCATCAGTGCAGTGTATGATAATCAGTGCCAAGTGTAGTAGTCATCAGTGCAGTGTATGATAATCAGTGCCACGTGTAGTAGTCATCAGTGCAGGGTGATAATCAGTTCCACGTGTAGTAGTCATCAGTGCAGTGTATGATAATCAGTGCCACGTGTAGTAGTCATCAGTGCAGTGTATGATAATCAGTGCCAGGAGTAGTAGTCATCAGTGCAGTGTATGATAATCAGTGCCACGTGTAGTAGTCATCAGTGCAGTGTATGATAATCAGTGTCACGTGTAGTAGTCATCAGTGCAGTGTATGATAATCAGTGTCACGTGTAGTAGTCATCAGTGCAGTGTATGATAATCAGTGCCACGTGTAGTAGTCATCAGTGCAGTGTATGATAATCAGTGCCAGGCGTAGTAGTCATCAGTGCAGTGTATGATAATCAGTGCCACGTGTAGTAGTCATCAGTGCAGTGTATGATAATCAGTGCCAGGCGTAGTAGTCATCAGTGCAGTGTATGATAATCAGTTCCACGTGTAGTAGTCATCAGTGTAGTGTATGATAATCAGTGCCACGTGTAGTAGTCATCAGTGCAGTGTATGATAATCAGTGCCAGGCGTAGTAGTCATCAGTGTAGTGTATGATAATCAGTGCCACGTGTAGTAGTCATCAGTGCAGTGTATGATAATCAGTGCCAGGCGTAGTAGTCATCAGTGCAGTGTATGATAATCAGTGTCACGTGTAGTAGTCATCTGTGCAGTGTATGATAATCAGTGCCAAGTGTAGTAGTCATCAGTGCAGTGTATGATAATCAGTGCCACGTGTAGTAGTCATCTGTGCAGTGTATGATAATCAGTGTCACGTGTAGTAGTCATCAGTGCAGTGTATGAAAATCAGTGCCACGTGTAGTAGTCATCAGTGCAGTGTATGTTAATCAGTGCCACGCATAGAAGTCATCAGTGCAGTGTATGATAGTCAGTGTCACGTGTAGTAGTCATCAGAGCAGGGTGATAATCAGTGTGACGTGTAGTAGTCATCAGTGCAGGTTGATAATCAGTGTCACGTGTAGTAGTCATCAGTGCAGTGTATGATAATCAGTGCCACACGTAGGAGTTATCAGTGCAGTGTATGTTAATCAGTGCCACGCATAGAAGTCATCAGTGCAGTGTATGATAATCACTATCACGTGTAGTAGTCATCAGTGCAGGGTGATAATCAGTGTCACGTGTAGTAGTCATCAGTGCAGGTTGATAATCAGTGTCACGTGTAGTAGTCATCAGTGCAGTGTATGATAATCAGTGCCACACGTAGGAGTTATCAGTGCAGTGTATGATAATCAGTGTCACGTGTAGTAGTCATCAGTGCAGGGTGATAATCAGTGTCACGTGTAGTAGTCATCAGTGCAGTGTATGATAATCAGTGTCTCGTGTAGTAGTCATCAGTGCAGTGTATGATAATCAGTGCCAAGTGTAGTAGTCATCAGTGCAGTGTATGATAATCAGTGCCATGTGTAGTAGTCATCAGTGCAGTGTATGATAATCAGTGCCACGCGTAGTAGTCATCAGTGCAGTGTATGATAATCAGTGTCACGTGTAGTAGTCATCAGTGCAGTGTATGATAATCAGTGCCAAGTGTAGTAGTCATCAGTGCAGGGTGATAATCAGTGCCACGTGTAGTAGTCATCAGTGCAGTGTATTATAATCAGTGCCACGTGTAGTAGTCATCAGTGCAGGGTGATAATCAGTGCCACGTGTAGTAGTCATCAGTGCAGTGTATTATAATCAGTGCCACGTGCAGTAGTCATCAGTGCAGTGTATGATAATCAGTGTCACGTGTAGTAGTCATCAGTGCAGTGTATGATAATCAGTTCCACGTGTAGTAGTTATCAGTGCAGTGTATGATAATCAGTGCCACGTGTAGTAGTCATCAGTGCAGTGTATGATAATCAGTTCTACGTGTAGTAGTTATCAGTGCAGTGTATGATAATCAGTGCCACGTGTAGTAGTCATCAGTGCAGTGTATGATAATCAGTGCCACGTGTAGTAGTCATCAGTGCAGTGTATGATAATCAGTGCCACGTGTAGTAGTCATCAGTGCAGTGTATGATAATCAGTGCCACGTGTAGTAGTCATGAGTGCAGTGTATGATAATCAGTGCCACGTGTAGTAGTCATCAGTGCAGTGTATGATAATCAGTGCCACGTGTAGTAGTCATCAGTGCAGTGTATGATAATCAGTTCTACGTGTAGTAGTCATCAGTGCAGTGTATGATAATCAGTGCCACGTGTAGTAGTCATCAGTGCAGTGTATGATAATCAGTGCCACGTGTAGTAGTCATCAGTGCAGTGTATGATAATCATTGCCACGTGTAGTAGTCATCAGTGCAGGGTGATAATCAGTGTCAAGGGTAGTAGTCATCAGTACAGTGTATGATAATCATTGCCACGTGTAGTAGTCATCAGTGCAGGGTGATAATCAGTGCCACGTGTAGTAGTCATCAGTGCAGGGTGATAATCAGTGCCACGTGTAGCAGTCATCAGTGCAGTGTATGATAATCAGTGCCACGTGTAGTAGTCATCAGTGCAGTGTATGATAATCAGTGTCACGTGTAGCAGTCATCAGTGCAGTGTATGATAATCAGTGCCACGTGTAGTAGTCATCAGTGCAGTGTATGATAATCAGTGCCACGTGTAGTAGTCATCAGTGCAGTGTATGATAATCAGTGCCACGTGTAGTAGTCATCAGTGCAGTGTATGATAATCATTGCCACGTGTAGTAGTCATCAGTGCAGGGTGATAATCAGTGTCAAGGGTAGTAGTCATCAGTACAGTGTATGATAATCAGTGCCACGTGTAGTAGTCATCAGTGCAGGGTGATAATCAGTGCCACGTGTAGTAGTCATCAGTGCAGGGTGATAATCAGTGCCACGTGTAGTAGTCATCAGTGCAGTGTATGATAATCAGTGTCACGTGTAGTAGTCATCAGTGCAGTGTATGATAATCAGTGCCAAGTGTAGTAGTCATCAGTGCAGTGTATGATAATCAGTGCCAAGTGTAGTAGTCATGAGTGCAGTGTATGATAATCAGTGCCAAGTGTAGCAGTCATCAGTGCAGTGTATGATAATCAGTGCCACGTGTAGTAGTCATCAGTGCAGTGTATGATAATCAGTGCCACGTGTAGTAGTCATCAGTGCAGTGTATGATAATCAGTGCCACGTGTAGTAGTCATCAGTGCAGTGTATGATAATCAGTGCCACGTGTAGTAGTCATCAGTGCAGTGTATGATAATCAGTGCCACGTGTAGTAGTCATCAGTGCAGTGTATGATAATCAGTTCTACGTGTAGTAGTTATCAGTGCAGTGTATGATAATCAGTTCTACGTGTAGTAGTCATCAGTGCAGTGTATGATAATCAGTGCCACGTGTAGTAGTCATCAGTGCAGTGTATGATAATCAGTGCCACGTGTAGTAGTCATCAGTGCAGTGTATGATAATCAGTGCCACGTGTAGTAGTCATCAGTGCAGGGTGATAATCAGTGCCACGTGTAGTAGTCATCAGTGCAGTGTATGATAATCAGTGTCACGTGTAGCAGTCATCAGTGCAGTGTATGATAATCAGTGCCACGTGTAGTAGTCATCAGTGCAGTGTATGATAATCAGTGCCAAGTGTAGTAGTCATCAGTGCAGTGTATGATAATCAGTGCCAAGTGTAGTAGTCATGAGTGCAGTGTATGATAATCAGTGCCAAGTGTAGCAGTCATCAGTGCAGTGTATGATAATCAGTGCCACGTGTAGTAGTCATCAGTGCAGTGTATGATAATCAGTGCCACGTGTAGTAGTCATCAGTACAGTGTATGATAATCAGTGCCACGTGTAGTAGTCATCAGTGCAGTGTATGATAATCAGTGCCAAGTGTAGTAGTCATCAGTGCAGGGTGATAATCAGTGTCATGTGTAGTAGTCATCAGTGCAGTGTATGATAATCAGTGCCAAGTGTAGTAGTCATCAGTGCAGTGTATGATAATCAGTGTCACGTGTAGTAGTCATCAGTGCAGGGTGATAATCAGTGTCACGTGTAGTAGTCATCAGTGCAGTGTATGATAATCAGTGCCACGTGTAGTAGTCATCAGTGCAGGGGGATAATCAGTTCCACGTGTAGTAGTCATCAGTGTAGTGTATGATAATCAGTGCCAAGAGTAGTAGTCATCAGTGCAGTGTATGATAATCAGTGCCATGTGTAGTAGTCATCAGTGCAGTGTATGATAATCAGTGTCACGTGTAGTAGTCATCAGTGCAGTGTATGATAATCAGTGCCACGTGTATTAGTCATCAGTGCAGTGTATGATAATCAGTGCCACGTGTATTAGTCATCAGTGCAGTGTATGATAATCAGTGCCAAGTGTAGTAGTCATCAGTGCAGAGTGATAATCAGTGTCATGTGTAGTAGTCATCAGTGCAGTGTATGATAATCAGTGCCAAGTGTAGTAGTCATCAGTGCAGGGTGATAATCAGTGTCATGTGTAGTAGTCATCAGTGCAGTGTATGATAATCAGTTCCACGTGTAGTAGTCATCAGTGCAGTGTATGATAATCAGTGCCACGTGTAGTAGTCATCAGTGCAGTGTATGATAATCAGTGCCATGTGTAGTAGTCATCAGTGCAGAGTGATAATCAGTGTCATGTGTAGTAGTCATCAGTGCAGTGTATGATAATCAGTGTCACGTGTAGTAGTCATCAGTGCAGTGTATGATAATCAGTGTCACGTGTAGTAGTCATCAGTGCAGTGTATGATAATCAGTGTCACGTGTAGTAGTCATCAGTGCAGTGTATGATAATCAGTGTCACGTGCAGTAGTCATCAGTGCAGTGTATGATAATCAGTGCCACGTGTATTAGTCATCAGTGCAGTGTATGATAATCAGTGCCAAGTGTAGTAGTCATCAGTGCAGAGTGATAATCAGTGTCATGTGTAGTAGTCATCAGTGCAGTGTATGATAATCAGTGCCAAGTGTAGTAGTCATCAGTGCAGGGTGATAATCAGTGTCATGTGTAGTAGTCATCAGTGCAGTGTATGATAATCAGTTCCACGTGTAGTAGTCATCAGTGCAGTGTATGATAATCAGTGCCACGTGTAGTAGTCATCAGTGCAGTGTATGATAATCAGTGCCATGTGTAGTAGTCATCAGTGCAGAGTGATAATCAGTGTCATGTGTAGTAGTCATCAGTGCAGTGTATGATAATCAGTTCCACGTGTAGTAGTCATCAGTGCAGTGTATGATAATCAGTGCCACGTGTAGTAGTCATCAGTGCAGTGTATGATAATCAGTGCCATGTGTAGTAGTCATCAGTGCAGTGTATGATAATCAGTGTCACGTGTAGTAGTCATCAGTGCAGTGTATGATAATCAGTGCCATGTGTAGTAGTCATCAGTGCAGTGTATGATAATCAGTGTCACGTGTAGTAGTCATCAGTGCAGTGTATGATAATCAGTGCCATGTGTAGTAGTCATCAGTGTAGTGTATGATAATCAGTGCCAAGAGTAGTAGTCATCAGTGCAGTGTATGATAATCAGTGCCACGTGTAGTAGTCATCAGTGCAGTGTATGATAATCAGTGCCACGTGTAGTAGTCATCAGTGCAGTGTATGATAATCAGTGCCATGTGTAGTAGTCATCAGTGCAGTGTATGATAATCAGTGTCACGTGTAGTAGTCATCAGTGCAGTGTATGATAATCAGTGCCATGTGTAGTAGTCATCAGTGCAGTGTATGATAATCAGTGCCACGTGTAGTAGTCATCAGTGCAGTGTATGATAATCAGTGCCACGTGTAGTAGTCATCAGTGCAGTGTATGATAATCAGTGCCATGTGTAGTAGTCATCAGTGCAGTGTATGATAATCAGTGTCACGTGTAGTAGTCATCAGTGCAGTGTATGATAATCAGTGTCACGTGTAGTAGTCATCAGTGCAGGGTGATAATCAGGTGTCACGTGTAGTAGTCATCAGTGCAGTGTATGATAATCAGTGCCATGTGTAGTAGTCATCAGTGCAGTGTATGATTATCAGTGTCACGTGTAGTAGTCATCAGTGCAGTGTATGATAATCAGTGCCACGTGTATTAGTCATCAGTGCAGTGTATGATAATCAGTGCCACGTGTATTAGTCATCAGTGCAGTGTATGATAATCAGTGCCATGTGTAGTAGTCATCAGTGCAGTGTATGATAATCAGTGCCACGTGTATTAGTCATCAGTGCAGTGTATGATAATCAGTGCCACGTGTATTAGTCATCAGTGCAGTGTATGATAATCCGTGCCACGTGTATTAGTCATCAGTGCAGTGTATGATAATCAGTGCCACATGTAGTAGTCATCAGTGCAGGGTGATAATCAGTGCCACGTGTAGTAGTCATCAGTGCCGTGTATGATAATCAGTGCCACGTGTAGTAGTCATCAGTGCAGTGTATGATAATCAGTGTCACGTGTAATAGTCATCAGTGCAGTGTATGATAATCAGTGCCACGTGTAGTAGTCATCAGTGCCGTGTATGATAATCAGTGCCACGTGTAATAGTCATCAGTGCAGTGTATGATAATCACTGCCACGTGTAGTAGTCATCAGTGCAGTGTATGATAATCAGTGCCACGTGTAGTAGTCATCAGTGCTGTGTATTATAATCAGTGTCACGTGTAGTAGTCATCAGTGCAGTGTATGATAATCAGTGCCACATGTAGTAGTCATCAGTGGAGGGTGATAATCAGTGCCACGTGTAGTAGTCATCAGTGCAGTGTATGATAATCAGTGCCACGTGTAGTAGTCATCAGTGCAGTGTATGATAATCAGTGCCACGTGTACTAGTCATCAGTGCAGTGTATGATAATCAGTGCCAAGTGTAGTAGTCATCAGTGCAGGGTGATAATCAGTGCCACGTGTAGTAGTCATCAGTGCAGTGTATGATAATCAGTGCCACGTGTAGTAGTCATCAGTGCAGTGTATGATAATCAGTGCCACGTGTAGTAGTCATCAGTGCAGTGTATGTTAATCAGTGTCACGTGTAGTAGTCATCAGTGCAGTGTATGATAATCAGTGCCACGTGTAGTAGTCATCAGTGCAGGGTGATAATCAGTGCCACGTGTAGTAGTCATCAGTGCAGTGTATGATAATCAGTTCCACGTGTAGTAGTCATCAGTGCAGGGTGATAATCAGTGCCATGCGTAGTAGTTATCAGTGCAGGGTGATAATCAGTGCCACGTGTAGTAGTCATCAGTGCAGTGTATGATAATCAGTGCCACGTGTAGTAGTCATCAGTGCAGTGTATGATAATCAGTGCCACGTATAGTAGTCATCAGTCCAGTGTATTATAATCAGTGCCACGTGTAGTAGTCATCAGTGCAGTGTATGATAATCAGTGCCACGTGTAGTAGTCATCAGTGCAGGGTGATAATCAGTGTCACGTGTAGTAGTCATCAGTGCAGTGTATGATAATCAGTGCCAAGTGTAGTAGTCATCAGTGCAGTGTATGATAATCAGTGCCAAGTGTAGTAGTCATCAGTCCAGTGTATTATAATCAGTGCCACGTGTAGTAGTCATCAGTGCAGTGTATGATAATCAGTGCCAAGTGTAGTAGTCATCAGTCCAGTGTATTATAATCAGTGCCACGTGTAGTAGTCATCAGTGCAGTGTATGATAATCAGTGCCAAGTGTAGTAGTCATCAGTGCAGTGTATGATAATCAGTGCCAAGTGTAGTAGTCATCAGTCCAGTGTATTATAATCAGTGCCACGTGTAGTAGTCATCAGTGCAGTGTATGATAATCAGTGCCACGTGTAGTAGTCATCAGTCCAGTGTATTATAATCAGTGCCACGTGTAGCAGTCATCAGTGCAGTGTATGATAATCAGTGCCACGTGTAGTAGTCATCAGTGCAGGGTGATAATCAGTGTCACGTGTAGTAGTCATCAGTGCAGTGTATGATAATCAGTGTCACGAGTAGTCGTCATCAGTGCAGTGTATGATAATCAGTGCCACGCGTAGTAGTCATCAGTGCAGTGTATGTTAATCAGTGCCACGTGTAGTAGTCATCAGTGCAGGGTGATAATCAGTGCCAGGTGTAGTAGTCATCAGTGCATTGTATGATAATCAGTGTCACGAGTAGTCGTCATCAGTGCAGTGTATGATAATCAGTGCCAGGTGTAGTAGTCATCAGTGCATTGTATGATAATCAGTGCCAGGTGTAGTAGTCATCAGTGCATTGTATGATAATCAGTGTCACGAGTAGTCGTCATCAGTGCAGTGTATGATAATCAGTGCCACGCGTAGTAGTCATCAGTGCAGTGTATGATAATCAGTGCCAGGTGTAGTAGTCATCAGTGCAGTGTATGATAATCAGTGCCAGGTGTAGTAGTCATCAGTGCAGTGTATGATAATCACTATCACGTGTAGTAGTCATCAGTGCAGTATATGTTAATCAGTGCCACGTGTAGTAGTCATCAGTGCAGGGTGATAATCAGTGTCATGTGTAGTAGTCATCAGTGCAGTGTATGATAATCAGTGTGACGTGTAGTAGTCATCAGTGCAGTGTATGATAATCAGTGCCACATGTAGTAGTCATTAGTGCAGTGTATGATAATCAGTGCCACATGTAGTAGTCATCAGTGCAGTGTATGATAATCAGTGCCACGTGTAGTAGTCATCAGTGCAGTGTATGATAATCAGTGCCACATGTAGTAGTCATCAGTGCAGTGTATGATAATCAGTGTTAAGTGTAGTAGTCATCAGTACAGTGTAAGATAATCAGTGCCACGTGTAGTAGTCATCAGTGCAGGGTGATAATCAGTGCTACGTGTAGTAGTCATCAGTGCAGTGTATGATAATCAGAGCCACGTGTAGTAGTCATCAGTGCAGTGTATGATAATCAGTGTCACGTGTAGTAGTCATCAGTGCAGTATATGTTAATCAGTGCCACGTGTAGTAGTCATCAGTGCAGGGTGATAATCAGTGCCACGTGTAGTAGTCATCAGTGCAGTGTATGATAATCAGTGCCAAGTGTAGTAGTCATCAGTGCAGTGTATGATAATCAGTGCCACGTGTAGTAGTCATCAGTGCAGTGTATGATAATCAGTGCCACGTGTAGTAGTCATCAGTGCAGTGTATGATAATCAGTGCCACATGTAGTAGTCATTAGTGCAGTGTATGATAATCAGTGCCAAGTGTAGTAGTCATCAGTGCAGTGTATGATAATCAGTGCCACGTGTAGTAGTCATTAGTGCAGTGTATGATAATCAGTGCCAAGTGTAGTAGTCATCAGTGCTTGGTGATAATCAGTGCCACGAGTAGTAGTCATCAGTGCAGTGTATGATAATCAGTGTCACGTGTAGTAGTCATCAGTGCAGTGTATGATAATCAGTGTCACGTGTAGTAGTCATCAGTGCAGTGTATGAAAATCAGTGCCACGAGTAGTCGTCATCAGTGCAGTATATGATAATCAGTGCCACGTGTAGTAGTCATCAGTGCAGTGTATGATAATCAGTGCCACGAGTAGTCGTCATCAGTGCAGTGTATGATAATCAGTGCCACGCGTAGTAGTCATCAGTGCAGTGTATGATAATCAGTGCTACGAGTAGTCGTCATCAGTGCAGTGTATGATAATCAGTGCCACGTGTAGTAGTTATCAGTGCAGTGTATGATAATCAGTGCCACGCGTAGTAGTCATCAGTGCAGGGTGATAATCACTGCCACGTGTTGTAGTCATCAGTGCAGTGTATGATAATCAGTGCCACGCGTAGTAGTCATCATTGCAGGGTGATAATCAGTGCCACGTATAGTAGTCATCAGTGCAGTGTATGATAATCAGTGCCACGTGTAGTAGTCATCAGTGCAGGGTGATAATCAGTGCCACGTGTAGTAGTCATCAGTGCAGGGTGATAATCAGTGCCACGTGTAGTAGTCATCAGTGCAGTGTATGATAATCAGTGCCACGTGTAGTAATCATCAGTGCAGTGTATAATAATCAGTGTCACGCATAGAAGTCATCAGTGCAGTGTATGATAATCAGTGCCACGTGTAGTAGTCATTAGTGCAGTGTATGATAATCAGTGCCACGCATAGAAGTCATCAGTGCAGTGTATGATAATCAGTGCCACGTGTAGTAGTCATTAGTGCAGTGTATGATAATCAGTGCCACGTGTAGTAGTCATCAGTGCAGTGTATGATAATCAGTGCCACACGTAGTAGTCATCAGTGCAGTGTATTATAATCAGTGCCAGGCGTAGTAGTCATCAGTGCAGTGTATGATAATCAGTGCCAAGTGTAGTAGTCATCAGTGCAGTGTATGATAATCAGTGCCAAGTGTAGTAGTCATCAGTGCAGGGTGATAATCAGTTCCACGTGTAGTAGTCATCAGTGCAGTGTATGATAATCAGTGCCACGTGTAGTAGTCATCAGTGCAGTGTATGATAATCAGTGCCAGGCGTAGTAGTCATCAGTGCAGTGTATGATAATCAGTGCCACGTGTAGTAGTCATCAGTGCAGTGTATGATAATCAGTGTCACGTGTAGTAGTCATCAGTGCAGTGTATGATAATCAGTGTCACGTGTAGTAGTCATCAGTGCAGTGTATGATAATCAGTGCCACGTGTAGTAGTCATCAGTGCAGTGTATGATAATCAGTGCCAGGCGTAGTAGTCATCAGTGCAGTGTATGATAATCAGTGCCACGTGTAGTAGTCATCAGTGCAGTGTATGATAATCAGTGCCAGGCGTAGTAGTCATCAGTGCAGTGTATGATAATCAGTTCCACGTGTAGTAGTCATCAGTGTAGTGTATGATAATCAGTGCCACGTGTAGTAGTCATCAGTGCAGTGTATGATAATCAGTGCCACGTGTAGTAGTCATCAGTGCAGTGTATGATAATCAGTGCCAGGCGTAGTAGTCATCAGTGCAGTGTATGATAATCAGTGCCAGGCGTAGTAGTCATCAGTGCAGTGTATGATAATCAGTTCCACGTGTAGTAGTCATCAGTGTAGTGTATGATAATAAGTGTCACGTGTAGTAGTCATCAGTGCAGTGTATGATAATCAGTGTCACGTGTAGTAGTCATCAGTGCAGTGTATGATAATCAGTGCCACGTGTAGTAGTCATCAGTGCAGTGTATGATAATCAGTGTCATGTGTAGTAGTCATCTGTGCAGTGTATGATAATCAGTGTCACGTGTAGTAGTCATCAGTGCAGTGTATGAAAATCAGTGCCACGTGTAGTAGTCATCAGTGCAGTGTATGATAATCAGTGCCAAGTGTAGTAGTGATCAGTGCAGTGTATGATAATCAGTGCCACGTGTAGTAGTCATCAGTGCAGTGTATGATAATCAGTGTCACGTGTAGTAGTCATCAGTGCAGTGTATGATAATCAGTGTCACGTGTAGTAGTCATCAGTGCAGTGTATGATAATCAGTGCCACGTGTAGTAGTCATCAGTGCAGTGTATGATAATCAGTGCCAAGTGTAGTAGTCATCAGTGCAGTGTATGATAATCAGTGCCACGTGTAGTAGTCATCAGTGCAGTGTATGATAATCAGTGTCACGTGTAGTAGTCATCAGTGCAGTGTATGATAATCAGTGTCACGTGTAGTAGTCATCAGTGCAGTGTATGATAATCAGTGCCACGTGTAGTAGTCATCAGTGCAGTGTATGATAATCAGTGTCACGTGTAGTAGTCATCAGTGCAGTGTATTATAATCAGTGCCACGTGTAGTAGTCATCAGTGCAGTGTATGATAATCTGTGCCAAGTGTAGTAGTCATCAGTGCCGTGTATGATAATCAGTGCCAAGTGTAGTAGTCATCAGTGCAGGGTGATAATCAGTGCCACGCCTAGTAGTCATCAGTGCAGGGTGATAATCAGTGCCAGGTGTAGCAGTCATCAGTGCAGTGTATGATAATCAGTTCCACGTGTAGTAGTTATCAGTGCAGTGTATGATAATCAGTGCCACGTGTAGTAGTCATCAGTGCAGTGTATGATAATCAGTGCCAAGTGTAGTAGTCATCAGTGCAGTGTATGATAATCAGTGCCACGAGTAGTAGTCATCAGTGCAGTGTATGATAATCAGTGCCACGCGTAGTAGTCATCAGTGCAGTGTATGATAATCAGTGCCACGCGTAGTAGTCATCAGTGCAGTGTATGATAATCAGTGCCACGTGTAGTAGTCATCAGTGCAGTGTATGATAATCAGTGCCAAGTGTAGTAGTCATCAGTGCAGTGTATGATAATCAGTGCCACGCATAGAAGTCATCAGTGCAGTGTATGATAATCAGTGCCAAGTGTAGTAGTCATCAGTGTAGGGTGATAATCAGTGCCACGTGTAGTAGTCATCAGTGCAGGGTGATAATCAGTGTCACGTGTAGTAGTCATCAGTGCAGGTTGATAATCAGTGTCACGTGTAGTAGTCATCAGTGCAGTGTATGATAATCAGTGCCACACGTAGTAGTTATCAGTGCAGTGTATGATAATCAGTGTCACGTGTAGTAGTCATCAGTGCAGTGTATGATAATCAGTGCCACGCATAGAAGTCATCAGTGCAGTGTATGATAATCAGTGTCACGTGTAGTAGTCATCAGTGCAGTGTATGATAATCAGTGCCTCATGTAGTAGTCATCAGTGCAGTGTATGATAATCAGTGCCAAGTGTAGTAGTCATCAGTGCAGTGTATGATAATCAGTGCCACGCATAGAAGTCATCAGTGCAGTGTATGATAATCAGTGCCACGTGTAGTAGTCATCAGTGCAGGGTGATAATCAGTGCCAAGTGTAGTAGTCATCAGTGCAGGGTGATAATCAGTGCCACATGTAGTAGTCATCAGTGCAGTGTATGATAATCAGTGTCACGTGTAGTAGTCATCAGTGCAGTGTATGATAATCAGTGCCTCATGTAGTAGTCATCAGTGCAGTGTATGATAATCAGTGCCTCGCGTAGTAGTCATCAGTGCAGTGTATGATAATCAGTGCCACGCGTAGTAGTCATCACTGCAGGGTGATAATCAGTGCCAAGTGTAGTAGTCATCAGTGCAGTGTATGTTAATCAGTGCCACGCATAGAAGTCATCAGTGCAGTGTATGATAGTCAGTGTCACGTGTAGTAGTCATCAGAGCAGGGTGATAATCAGTGTGACGTGTAGTAGTCATCAGTGCAGTGTATGATAATCAGTGCCACGTGTAGTAGTCATCAGTGCAGTGTATGATAATCAGTGTCACGTGTAGTAGTCATCAGTGCAGTGTATGATAATCAGTGTGACGTGTAGTAGTCATCAGTGCAGTGTATGATAATCAGTGTCACGTGTAGTAGTCATCAGAGCAGGGTGATAATCAGTGTGACGTGTAGTAGTCATCAGTGCAGTGTATGATAATCAGTGTCACGTGTAGTAGTCAACAGTGCAGTGTATGATAATCAGTGCCACGCATAGAAGTCATCAGTGCAGTGTATGATAATCAGTGTCACGTGTAGTAGTCATCAGTGCAGTGTATGATAATCAGTGCCAAGTGTAGTAGTCATCAGTGCAGTGTATGATAATCAGTGCCTCATGTAGTAGTCATTAGTGCAGTGTATGATAATCAGTGCCTCATGTAGTAGTCATCAGTGCAGTGTATGATAATCAGTGCCACGCATAGAAGTCATCAGTGCAGTGTATGATAATCAGTGCCACGTGTAGTAGTCATCAGTGCAGGGTGATAATCAGTGTCACGTGTAGTAGTCATCAGTGCAGTGTATGATAATCAGTGCCACGTGTAGTAGTCATCAGTGCAGGGTGATAATCAGTGTGCCGTGTAGTAGTCATCAGTGCAGTGTATGATAATCAGTGTGACGTGTAGTAGTCATCAGTGCAGTGTATGATAATCAGTGTCACGTGTAGTAGTCAACAGTGCAGTGTATGATAATCAGTGCCACGCATAGAAGTCATCAGAGCAGTGTATGATAATCAGTGCCACGTGTAGTAGTCATCAGTGCAGGGTATGATAATCAGTGCCACGTGTAGTAGTCATCAGAGCAGTGTATGATAATCAGTGCCACGTGTAGTAGTCATCAGTGCAGTGTATGATAATCAGTGCTATGTATAGTAGTCATCAGTGCAGTGTATGATAATCAGTGTGACGTGTTGTAGTCATCAGTGCAGTGTATGATAATCAGTGTCACGTGTAGTAGTCATCAGTGCAGTGTATGATAATCAGTGTCACGTGTAGTAGTCATCAGTGCAGTGTATGATAATCAGTGTGACGTGTAGTAGTCATCAGTGCA
The DNA here is from genome assembly GCF_046119375.1 of Phyllobates terribilis. Taxonomy (NCBI): domain Eukaryota; kingdom Metazoa; phylum Chordata; class Amphibia; order Anura; family Dendrobatidae; genus Phyllobates; species Phyllobates terribilis. The sequence goes on from NW_027364411.1 coordinate 179,744, forward strand.
GTGTATGATAATCAGTGCCACGTGTAGTAGTCATCAGTGCAGTGTATGATAATCAGTGTCACGTGTAGTAGTCATCAGTGCAGTGTATGATAATCAGTGTCACGTGTAGTAGTCATCAGTGCAGTGTATGATAATCAGTGTGACGTGTAGTAGTCATCAGTGCAGTGTATTATAATCAGTGCCACGTGTAGTAGTCATCAGTGCAGTGTATGATAATCAGTGTGACGTGTTGTAGTCATCAGTGCAGTGTATGATAATCAGTGTCACGTGTAGTAGTCATCAGTGCAGTGTATTATAATCAGTGCCACGTGTAGTAGTCATCAGTGCAGTGTATGATAATCAGTGTCAAGTGTAGTAGTCATCAGTGCAGTGTATGATAATCAGTGCCAAGTGTAGTAGTCATCAGTGTAGTGTATGATAATCAGTGCCACGTGTAGTAGTCATCAGTGCAGTGTATGATAATCAGTGCCACGTGTAGTAGTCATCAGTGCAGTGTATGATAATCAGTGTCAAGTGTAGTAGTCATCAGTGCAGTGTATGATAATCAGTGCCACGTGTAGTAGTCATCAGTGCAGTGTATTATAATCAGTGCCACGTGTAGTAGTCATCAGTGCAGTGTATGAAAATCAGTGCCACGTGTAGTAGTCATCAGTGCAGTGTATGATAATCAGTGCCACGTGTAGTAGTCATCAGTGCAGTGTATGATAATCAGTGTCACGTGTAGTAGTCATCAGTGCAGTGTATTATAATCAGTGTCACGTGTAGTAGTCATCAGTGCAGTGTATGATAATCAGTGTCACGTGTAGTAGTCATCAGTGTAGTGTATGATAATCAGTGCCACGTGTAGTAGTCATCAGTGCAGTGTATGATAATCAGTGCCACGTGTAGTAGTCATCAGTGCAGTGTATGATAATCAGTGCCACGTGTAGTAGTCATCAGTGCAGTGTATGATAATCAGTGTCAAGTGTAGTAGTCATCAGTGCAGTGTATGATAATCAGTGCCAAGTGTAGTAGTCATCAGTGTAGTGTATGATAATCAGTGCCACGTGTAGTAGTCATCAGTGCAGTGTATGATAATCAGTGCCACGTGTAGTAGTCATCAGTGCAGTGTATGATAATCAGTGTCAAGTGTAGTAGTCATCAGTGCAGTGTATGATAATCAGTGCCACGTGTAGTAGTCATCAGTGCAGTGTATTATAATCAGTGCCACGTGTAGTAATCATCAGTGCCATGTATGATAATCAGTGTGACGTGTAGTAGTCATCAGTGCAGTGTATGATAATCAGTGTGACGTGTTGTAGTCATCAGTGCAGTGTATGATAATCAGTGTCACGTGTAGTAGTCATCAGTGCAGTGTATGATAATCAGTGTCACGTGTAGTAGTCATCAGTGCAGTGTATGATAATCAGTGTGACGTGTAGTAGTCATCAGTGCAGTGTATGATAATCAGTGTCACGTGTAGTAGTCATCAGTGCAGTGTATGATAATCAGTGTGACGTGTAGTAGTCATCAGTGCAGTGTATGATAATCAGTGTCACGTGTAGTAGTCATCAGTGCAGTGTATTATAATCAGTGCCACGTGTAGTAGTCATCAGTGCAGTGTATGATAATCAGTGTCAAGTGTAGTAGTCATCAGTGCAGTGTATGATAATCAGTGCCAAGTGTAGTAGTCATCAGTGTAGTGTATGATAATCAGTGCCACGTGTAGTAGTCATCAGTGCAGTGTATGATAATCAGTGCCACGTGTAGTAGTCATCAGTGCAGTGTATGATAATCAGTGCCACGTGTAGTAGTCATCAGTGCAGTGTATTATAATCAGTGCCACGTGTAGTAGTCATCAGTGCAGTGTATGATAATCAGTGTCACGTGTAGTAGTCATCAGTGCAGTGTATTATAATCAGTGCCACGTGTAGTAGTCATCAGTGCCGTGTATGATAATCAGTGCCACGTGTAGTAGTCATCAGTGCTTTGTATTATAATCAGTGCCACGTGTAGTAGTCATCAGTGCAGTGTATGATAATCAGTGCCACGTGTAGTAGTCATCAGTGCCGTGTATGATAATCAGTGCCACGTGTAGTAGTCATCAGTGCTTTGTATTATAATCAGTGCCACGTGTAGTAGTCATCAGTGCAGTGTATGATAATCAGTGTCACGTGTAGTAGTCATCAGTGCAGTGTATGATAATCAGTGTCACGTGTAGTAGTCATCAGTGCAGTGTATGATAATCAGTGTCACGTGTAGTAGTCATCAGTGCAGTGTATTATAATCAGTGCCACGTGTAGTAGTCATCAGTGCAGTGTATGATAATCAGTGTCAAGTGTAGTAGTCATCAGTGTAGTGTATAATAATCAGTGCCACGTGTAGTAGTCATCAGTGTAGTGTATAATAATCAGTGCCACGTGTAGTAGTCATCAGTGCAGTGTATGATAATCAGTGTCACGTGTAGTAGTCATCAGTGCAGTGTATTATAATCAGTGCCACGTGTAGTAGTCATCAGTGCAGTGTATGATAATCAGTGTGACGTGTAGTAGTCATCAGTGCAGTGTATGATAATCAGTGTCACGTGTAGTAGTCATCAGTGCAGTGTATGATAATCAGTGCCAAGTGTAGTAGTCATCAGTGTAGTGTATGATAATCAGTGCCACGTGTAGTAGTCATCAGTGCAGTGTATGATAATCAGTGTCACGTGTAGTAGTCATCAGTGCAGTGTATGATAATCAGTGTCACGTGTAGTAGTCATCAGTGCAGTGTATGATAATCAGTGTGACGTGTAGTAGTCATCAGTGCAGTGTATGATAATCAGTGTCACGTGTAGTAGTCATCAGTGCAGTGTATTATAATCAGTGCCACGTGTAGTAGTCATCAGTGCAGTGTATGATAATCAGTGTCAAGTGTAGTAGTCATCAGTGTAGTGTATAATAATCAGTGCCACGTGTAGTAGTCATCAGTGTAGTGTATAATAATCAGTGTCACGTGTAGTAGTCATCAGTGCAGTGTATGATAATCAGTGTCAAGTGTAGTAGTCATCAGTGCAGTGTATGATAATCAGTGTGACGTGTAGTAGTCATCAGTGCAGTGTATGATAATCAGTGTCACGTGTAGTAGTCATCAGTGCAGTGTATGATAATCAGTGTCAAGTGTAGTAGTCATCAGTGCAGTGTATGATAATCAGTGTCACGTGTAGTAGTCATCAGTGCAGTGTATGATAATCAGTGCCACGTGTATTAGTCATCAGTGCAGTGTATTATAATCAGTGCCACGTGTAGTAGTCATCAGTGCCATGTATGATAATCAGTGCCACGTGTAGTAGTCATCAGTGCAGTGTATGATAATCAGTGTCACGTGTAGTAGTCATCAGTGCAGTGTATTATAATCAGTGCCACGTGTAGTAGTCATCAGTGCCGTGTATGATAATCAGTGCCACGTGTAGTAGTCATCAGTGCTTTGTATTATAATCAGTGCCACGTGTAGTAGTCATCAGTGCAGTGTATGATAATCAGTGCCACGTGTAGTAGTCATCAGTGCCGTGTATGATAATCAGTGCCACGTGTAGTAGTCATCAGTGCTTTGTATTATAATCAGTGCCACGTCTAGTAGTCATCAGTGCCGTGTATGATAATCAGTGCCACGTGTAGTAGTCATCAGTGCAGTGTATGATAATCAGTGCCACGTGTAGTAGTCATCAGTGCAGTGTATGATAATCAGTGTCACGTGTAGTAGTCATCAGTGCAGTGTATTATAATCAGTGCCACGTGTAGTAGTCATCAGTGCAGTGTATGATAATCAGTGTCACGTGTAGTAGTCATCAGTGCGGTGTATTATAATCAGTGTCACGTGTAGGAGTCATCAGTGCAGTGTATTATAATCAGTACCACGTGTAGTAGTCATCAGTGCAGTGTATGATAATCAGTGCCACGTGTAGTAGTCATCAGTGCAGTGTATGATAATCAGTGCCACGTGTAGTAGTCATCAGTGCAGTGTATGATAATCAGTGCCACGTGTAGTAGTCATCAGTGCAGTGTATGATAATCAGTGCCACGTGTAGTAGTCATCAGTGCAGTGTATTATAATCAGTGCCACGTGTAGTAGTCATCAGTGCAGTGTATGATAATCAGTGCCAAGTGTAGTAGTCATCAGTGCAGGGTGATAATCAGTGCCACGTGTAGTAGTCATCAGTGCAGGGTGATAATCAGTGCCAAGTGTAGTAGTCATCAGTGCAGTGTATGATAATCAGTGCCACGTGTAGTAGTCATCAGTGCCGTGTATTATAATATGTGCCAAGTGCAGTAGTCATCAGTGCAGGGTGATAATCAGTGCCACGTGTAGTAGTCATCAGTGCAGGGTGATAATCAGTGCCAAGTGTAGTAGTCATCAGTGCAGTGCATGATAATCAGTGCCACGTGTAGTAGTCATCAGTGCAGTGTATTATAATATGTGCCAAGTGCAGTAGTCATCAGTGCAGTGTATGATAATCAGTGCCACGTGTAGTAGTCATCAGTGCAGTGTATTATAATCAGTGCCAAGTGTAGCAGTCATCAGTGCAGTGTATGATAATCAGTGCCAAGTGTAGTAGTCATCAGTGCAGTGTATTATAATCAGTGCTAAGTGCAGTAGTCATCAGTGCAGTGTATTATAATCAGTGCCACGTGTAGCAGTCATCAGTGCAGTGTATGATAATCAGTGTCACGTGTAGTAGTCATCAGTGCAGTGTATTATAATCAGTGCCAAGTGCAGTAGTCATCAGTGCAGTGTATTATAATCAGTGCCACGTGTAGTAGTCATCAGTGCCGTGTATGATAATCAGTGCCACGTGTAGTAGTAATCAGTGCTTTGTATTATAATCAGTGCCACGTGTAGTAGTCATCTGTGCAGTGTATTATAATCAGTGCCACGTGTAGTAGTCATCAGTGCAGTGTATGATAATCAGCGCCACGTGTAGTAGTCATCAGTGCAGTGTATGATAATCAGTGCCACGTGTAGTAGTCATCAGTGCAGTGTATGATAATCAGTGCCACGTGTAGTAGTCATCAGTGCAGGGTGATAATCAGTGCCAAGTGTAGTAGTCATCAGTGCAGTGTATTATAATCAGTGCCAAGTGTAGTAGTCATCAGTGCAGTGTATTATAATCAGTGCCACGTGTAGTAGTCATCAGTGCAGTGTATGATAATCAGTGTCACGTGTAGTAGTCATCAGTGCAGTGTATGATAATCAGTGCCAAGTGTAGTAGTCATCAGTGTAGTGTATGATAATCAGTGCCACGTGTAGTAGTCATCAGTGCAGTGTATGATAATCAGTGTGACGTGTTGTAATCATCAGAGCAGGGTGATAATCAGAGCCACGTGTAGTAGTCATCAGTGCAGTGTATGATAATCAGTGTCACGTGTAGTAGTCATCAGTGCAGTGTATGATAATCAGTGTCACGTGTAGTAGTCATCAGTGCAGTGTATGATAATCAGTGCCAAGTGTAGTAGTCATCAGTGCAGTGTATGATAATCAGTGCCACGTCTAGTAGTCATCAGTGCAGTGTATGATAATCAGTGCCAAGTGTAGTAGTCATCAGTGCAGTGTATGATAATCAGTGTCACGTGTAGTAGTCATCAGAGCAGGCGGATAATCAGAGCCACGCGTAGTAGTCATCAGTGTAGTGTATGATAATCAGTGCCACGTGTAGTAGTCATCAGTGCAGTGTATGATAATCAGTGCCACGTGTAGTAGTCATCAGTGCAGTGTATGATAATCAGTGCCAAGTGTAGTAGTCATCAGTGCAGTGTATTATAATCAGTGTCAAGTGTAGTAGTCATCAGTGCAGTGTATGATAATCAGTGCCACGTGTAGTAGTCATCAGTGCAGTGTATGATAATCAGTGCCAAGTGTAGTAGTCATCAGTGCAGTGTATGATAATCAGTGTCAAGTGTAGTAGTCATCAGTGCAGTGTATGATAATCAGTGTCACGTGTAGTAGTCATCAGTGCAGTGTATGATAATCAGTGCCAAGTGTAGTAGTCATCAGTGCAGTGTATGATAATCAGTGCCACGTGTAGTAGTCATCAGTGCAGTGTATTATAATCAGTGCCAAGTGTAGTAGTCATCAGTGCAGTGTATGATAATCAGTGTCACGTGTAGTAGTCATCAGTGCAGTGTATGATAATCAGTGCCAAGTGTAGTAGTCATCAGTGCAGTGTATGATAATCAGTGCCACGTGTAGTAGTCATCAGTGCAGTGTATGATAATCAGTGCCACGTGTAGTAGTCATCAGTGCAGTGTATGATAATCAGTGCCACGTTTAGTAGTCATCAGTGCAGTGTATTATAATCAGTGCCACGTGTAGTAGTCATCAGTGTAGTGTATGATAATCAGTGCCAAGTGTAGTAGTCATCAGTGCAGTGTATGATAATCAGTGTCACGTGTAGTAGTCATCAGTGCAGTGTTTTATAATCATTGCCAAGTGTAGTAGTCATCAGTGCAGTGTATGATAATCAGTGCCACGTGTAGTAATCATCAGAGCAGTGTATGATAATCAGTGTCACGTGTAGTAGTCATCAGTGCAGTGTATGATAATCAGTGTCAAGGGTAGTAGTCATCAGTGCAGGGTGATAATCAGTGCCAAGTGTAGTAGTCATCAGTGCAGTGTATGATAATCAGTGCCACGTGTAGTAGTCATCAGTGCAGTGTATGATAATCAGTGCCACGTGTAGTAATCATCAGAGCAGTGTATGATAATCAGTGTCACGTGTAGTAGTCATCAGTGCAGTGTATGATAATCAGTGTCAAGGGTAGTAGTCATCAGTGCAGTGTATGATAATCAGTGCCAAGTGTAGTAGTCATCAGTGCAGTGTATTATAATCAGTGTCAAGTGTAGTAGTCATCAGTGCAGTGTATGATAATCAGTGCCACGTGTAGTAGTCATCAGTGCAGTGTATGATAATCAGTGCCAAGTGTAGTAGTCATCAGTGCAGTGTATGATAATCAGTGTCAAGTGTAGTAGTCATCAGTGCAGTGTATGATAATCAGTGTCACGTGTAGTAGTCATCAGTGCAGTGTATGATAATCAGTGCCAAGTGTAGTAGCCATCAGTGCAGTGTATGATAATCAGTGCCACGTGTAGTAGTCATCAGTGCAGTGTATTATAATCAGTGCCAAGTGTAGTAGTCATCAGTGCAGTGTATGATAATCAGTGTCACGTGTAGTAGTCATCAGTGCAGTGTATGATAATCAGTGCCAAGTGTAGTAGTCATCAGTGCAGTGTATGATAATCAGTGCCACGTGTAGTAGTCATCAGTGCAGTGTATGATAATCAGTGCCACGTGTAGTAGTCATCAGTGCAGTGTATGATAATCAGTGCCACGTTTAGTAGTCATCAGTGCAGTGTATTATAATCAGTGCCACGTGTAGTAGTCATCAGTGTAGTGTATGATAATCAGTGCCAAGTGTAGTAGTCATCAGTGCAGTGTATGATAATCAGTGTCACGTGTAGTAGTCATCAGTGCAGTGTATTATAATCATTGCCAAGTGTAGTAGTCATCAGTGCAGTGTATGATAATCAGTGCCACGTGTAGTAATCATCAGAGCAGTGTATGATAATCAGTGTCACGTGTAGTAGTCATCAGTGCAGTGTATGATAATCAGTGTCAAGGGTAGTAGTCATCAGTGCAGGGTGATAATCAGTGCCAAGTGTAGTAGTCATCAGTGCAGTGTATGATAATCAGTGCCACGTGTAGTAGTCATCAGTGCAGTGTATGATAATCAGTGCCACGTGTAGTAATCATCAGAGCAGTGTATGATAATCAGTGTCACGTGTAGTAGTCATCAGTGCAGTGTATGATAATCAGTGTCAAGGGTAGTAGTCATCAGTGCAGGGTGATAATCAGTGCCAAGTGTAGTAGTCATCAGTGCAGTGTATGATAATCAGTGCCACGTGTAGTAGTCATCAGTGCAGTGTATGATAATCAGTGCCACGTGTAGTAATCATCAGAGCAGTGTATGATAATCAGTGTCACGTGTAGTAGTCATCAGTGCAGTGTATGATAATCAGTGCCACGTGTAGTAATCATCAGAGCAGTGTATGATAATCAGTGCCACGTGTAGTAATCATCAGAGCAGTGTATGATAATCAGTGTCACGTGTAGTAGTCATCAGTGCAGTGTATGATAATCAGTGCCACGTGTAATAGTCATCAGTGCAGTGTATGATAATCAGTGCCACGTGTAATAGTCATCAGTGCAGTGTATGATAATCAGTGTCACGTGTAGTAGTCATCAGTGCAGTGTATGATAATCAGTGCCACGTGTAGTAGTCATCAGTGCAGTGTATGATAATCAGTGTCACGTGTAGTAGTCATCAGTGCAGTGTATGATAATCAGTGCCAAGTGTAGTAGTCATCAGTGCAGTGTATGATAATCAGTGCCACGTGTAGTAGTCATCAGTGCAGTGTATGATAATCAGTGCCACGTGTAGTAGTCATCAGTGCAGTGTATTATAATCAGTGCCACGTGTAGTAGTCATCAGTGCAGTGTATTATAATCAGTGCCAAGTGTAGTAGTCATCAGTGCAGTGTATGATAATCAGTGTCACGTGTAGTAGTCATCAGTGCAGTGTATGATAATCAGTGCCAAGTGTAGTAGTCATCAGTGCAGTGTATGATAATCAGTGTCACGTGTAGTAGTCATCAGTGGAGGGTGATAATCAGTGCCACGTGTAGTAGTCATCAGTGCAGTGTATTATAATCAGTGCCACGTGTAGTAGTCATCAGTGTAGTGTATGATAATCAGTGCCACGTTTAGTAGTCATCAGTGCAGTGTATGATAATCAGTTCCACGTGTAGTAGTCATCAGTGTAGTGTATGATAATCAGTGCCAAGTGTAGTAGTCATCAGTGTAGTGTATGATAATCAGTGCCAAGTGTAGTAGTCATCAGTGTAGTGTATGATAATCAGTGCCAAGTGTAGTAGTCATCAGTGCAGTGTATGATAATCAGTGTCACGTGTAATAGTCATCAGTGCAGTGTATGATAATCAGTGCCACGTGTAGTAATCATCAGAGCAGTGTATGATAATCAGTGTCACGTGTAGTAGTCATCAGTGCAGTGTATGATAATCAGTGCCACGTGTAGTAATCATCAGAGCAGTGTATGATAATCAGTGTCACGTATAGTAGTCATCAGTGCAGTGTATGATAATCAGTGTCACGTGTAGTAGTCATCAGTGCAGTGTATGATAATCAGTGTCACGTGTAGTAGTCATCAGTGCAGTGTATGATAATCAGCGTCACGTGTAGTAGTTATCAGTTCAGTGTATGATAATCAGTGCCACGTGTAGTAGTCATCAGTGCAGTGTATGATAATCAGTGCCACGTGTAGTAATCATCAGAGCAGGGTGATAATCAGAGCCACGTGTAGTAGTCATCAGTGCAGTGTATTATAATCAGTGTCACGTGTAGTAGTCATCAGTGCAGTGTATGATAATCAGTGCCAACTGTAGTAGTCATCAGTGCAGTGTATGATAATCAGTGCCAAGTGTAGTAGTCATCAGTGCAGTGTATGATAATCAGTGCCAAGTGTAGTAGTCATCAGTGCAGTGTATGATAATCAGTGCCAAGTGTAGTAGTCATCAGTGCAGTGTATGATAATCAGTGCCACGTGTAGTAGTCATCAGTGCAGGGTGATAATCAGTGCCACGTGTAGTAGTCATCAGTGCAGTGTATGATAATCAGTGCCACGTGTAGTAGTCATCAGTGCAGGGTGATAATCAGTGCCACGTGTACTAGTCATCAGTGCAGTGTATGATAATCAGTGCCAAGTGTAGTAGTCATCAGTGCAGTGTTTGATAATCAGTGTCACGTGTAGTAGTCATCAGTGCAGTGTATGATAATCAGTGTCACGTGTAGTAGTCATCAGTGCAGTGTATGATAACCAGTGCCACGTGTAGTAGTCATCAGTGCAGTGTATTATAATCACTATCACGTGTAGTAGTCATCAGTGCAGGGTGATAATCAGTGCCACGTGTAGTAGTCATCAGTGCAGTGTATGATAATCAGTGTCACGTGTAGTAGTCATCAGTGCAGTATATGTTAATCAGTGCCACGTGTAGTAGTCATCAGTGCAGGGTGATAATCAGTGCCACGTGTAGTAGTCATCAGTGCAGTGTATGATAATCAGTGCCACGTGTAGTAGACATCAGTGCAGTGTATTATATTCAGTGCCACGTGTAGTAGTCATCAGTGCAGTGTATGATAATCAGTGCCACGTGTAGTAGTGATCAGTGCAGTGTATGATAATCAGTGTCACGTGTAGTAGTCATCAGTGCAGGGTGATAATCAGTGCCATGTGTAGTAGTCATCAGTGCAGTGTATGATAATCAGTGCCATGTGTAGTAGTCATCAGTGCAGTGTATGATAATCAGTGCCACGTGTAGTAGTCATCAGTGCACTGTATGATAATCAGTGCCATGTGTAGTAGTCATCAGTGCAGGGTGATAATCAGTGCCACGTGTAGTAGTCATCAGTGCAGTGTATTATAATCAGTGCCACGTGTAGTAGTCATCAGTGCAGTGTATGATAATCAGTGCCACGTGTAGTAGTCATCAGTGCAGTGTATTATAATCAGTGCCACGTGTAGTAGTCATCAGTGCAGTGTATTATAATCAGTGCCACGTGTAGTAGTCATCAGTGCAGTGTATGATAATCAGTGCCATGTGTAGTAGTCATCAGTGCAGTGTATGATAATCAGTGCCACGTGTAGTAGTCATCAGTGCACTGTATGATAATCAGTGCCATGTGTAGTAGTCATCAGTGCAGTGTATGATAATCAGTGCCACGTGTAGTAGTCATCAGTGCAGTGTATTATAATCACTATCACGTGTAGTAGTCATCAGTGCAGTGTATGATAATCAGTGCCATGTGTAGTAGTCATCAGTGCAGTGTATGATAATCAGTGCCAGGTGTAGTAGTCATCAGTGCAGTGTATGATAATCAGTGCCATGTGTAGTAGTCATCAGTGCAGTGTATGATAATCAGTGCCATGTGTAGTAGTCATCAGTGCAGTGTATGATAATCAGTGCCACGTGTAGTAGTCATCAGTGCAGTGTATTATAATCAGTGCCACGTGTAGTAGTCATCAGTGCAGTGTATGATAATCAGTGCCACGTGTAGTAGTCATCAGTGCAGTGTATTATAATCAGTGCCACGTGTAGTAGTCATCAGTGCAGTGTATTATAATCAGTGCCACGTGTAGTAGTCATCAGTGCAGTGTATTACAATCACTATCACGTGTAGTAGTCATCAGTGCAGTGTATGATAATCAGTGCCACGTGTAGTAGTCATCAGTGCAGTGTATGATAATCAGTGCTATGTAAAGTAGTCATCAGTGCAGTGTATGATAATCAGTGCCATGTGTAGTAGTCATCAGTGCAGTGTATGATAATCAGTGCCACGTGTAGTAGTCATCAGTGCAGTGTATTATAATCACTATCACGTGTAGTAGTCATCAGTGCAGGGTGATAATCAGTGCCACGTGTAGTAGTCATCAGTGCAGTGTATGATAATCAGTGCCACGTGTAGTAGTCATCAGTGCCGTGTATGATAATCAGTGCCACGTGTAGTAGTCATCAGTGCAGTGTATGATAATCAGTGCCAAGTGTAGTAGTCATCAGTGCAGTGTATGATAATCAGTGCCAAGTGTAGTAGTCATCAGTGCAGTGTATGATAATCAGTGTCACGTGTAGTAGTCATCAGTGCAGTGTATGATAATCAGTGCCACGTGTAGTAGTCATCAGTGCAGTGTATTATAATCACTATCACGTGTAGTAGTCATCAGTGCAGGGTGATAATCAGTGCCACGTGTAGTAGTCATCAGTGCAGTGTATGATAATCAGTGTCACGTGTAGTAGTCATCAGTGCAGTGTATGATAATCAGTGCCACGTGTAGTATTCATCAGTGCAGTGTATGATAATCAGTGCCACGAGTAGTAGTCATCAGTGCAGTGTATGATAATCAGTGCCACGAGTAGTAGTCATCAGTGCAGTGTATGATAATCAGTGCCACGTGTAGTAGTCATCAGTGCAGGGTGATAATCAGTGCCAAGTGTAGTAGTCATCAGTGCAGTGTATGATAATCAGTGCCACGAGTAGTAGTCATCAGTGCAGTGTATGATAATCAGTGCCACGTGTAGTAGTCATCAGTGCAGGGTGATAATCAGTGCCAAGTGTAGTAGTCATCAGTGCAGTGTATGATAATCAGTGCCACGAGTAGTAGTCATCAGTGCAGTGTATGATAATCAGTGCCACGTGTAGTAGTCATCAGTGCAGGGTGATAATCAGTGCCAAGTGTAGTAGTCATCAGTGCAGTGTATGATAATCAGTGTGACGAGTAGTAGTCATCAGTGCAGTGTATTATAATCACTATCACGTGTAGTAGTCATCAGTGCAGTGTATTATAATCACTATCACGTGTAGTAGTCATCAGTGCAGTGTATGATAATCAGTGCCACGTGTAGTAGTCATCAGTGCAGTGTATTACAATCACTATCACGTGTAGTAGTCATCAGTGCAGTGTATGATAATCAGTGCCACGTGTAGTAGTCATCAGTGCAGTGTATTATAATCAGTGCCACGTGTAGTAGTCATCAGTGCAGTGTATTATAATCAGTGCCACGTGTAGTAGTCATCAGTGCAGTGTATTACAATCACTATCACGTGTAGTAGTCATCAGTGCAGTGTATGATAATCAGTGCCACGTGTAGTAGTCATCAGTGCAGTGTATGATAATCAGTGCTATGTAAAGTAGTCATCAGTGCAGTGTATGATAATCAGTGCCATGTGTAGTAGTCATCAGTGCAGTGTATGATAATCAGTGCCACGTGTAGTAGTCATCAGTGCAGTGTATTATAATCACTATCACGTGTAGTAGTCATCAGTGCAGGGTGATAATCAGTGCCACGTGTAGTAGTCATCAGTGCAGTGTATGATAATCAGTGCCACGTGTAGTAGTCATCAGTGCCGTGTATGATAATCAGTGCCACGTGTAGTAGTCATCAGTGCAGTGTATGATAATCAGTGCCAAGTGTAGTAGTCATCAGTGCAGTGTATGATAATCAGTGCCAAGTGTAGTAGTCATCAGTGCAGTGTATGATAATCAGTGTCACGTGTAGTAGTCATCAGTGCAGTGTATGATAATCAGTGCCACGTGTAGTAGTCATCAGTGCAGTGTATTATAATCACTATCACGTGTAGTAGTCATCAGTGCAGGGTGATAATCAGTGCCACGTGTAGTAGTCATCAGTGCAGTGTATGATAATCAGTGTCACGTGTAGTAGTCATCAGTGCAGTGTATGATAATCAGTGCCACGTGTAGTAGTCATCAGTGCAGTGTATGATAATCAGTGCCACGAGTAGTAGTCATCAGTGCAGTGTATGATAATCAGTGCCACGAGTAGTAGTCATCAGTGCAGTGTATGATAATCAGTGCCACGTGTAGTAGTCATCAGTGCAGGGTGATAATCAGTGCCAAGTGTAGTAGTCATCAGTGCAGTGTATGATAATCAGTGCCACGAGTAGTAGTCATCAGTGCAGTGTATGATAATCAGTGCCACGTGTAGTAGTCATCAGTGCAGGGTGATAATCAGTGCCAAGTGTAGTAGTCATCAGTGCAGTGTATGATAATCAGTGCCACGAGTAGTAGTCATCAGTGCAGTGTATGATAATCAGTGCCACGTGTAGTAGTCATCAGTGCAGGGTGATAATCAGTGCCAAGTGTAGTAGTCATCAGTGCAGTGTATGATAATCAGTGTGACGAGTAGTAGTCATCAGTGCAGTGTATTATAATCACTATCACGTGTAGTAGTCATCAGTGCAGTGTATTATAATCACTATCACGTGTAGTAGTCATCAGTGCAGTGTATGATAATCAGTGCCACGTGTAGTAGTCATCAGTGCAGTGTATTATAATCACTATCACGTGTAGTAGTCATCAGTGCAGTGTATTATAATCACTATCACGTGTAGTAGTCATCAGTGCAGTGTATGATAATCAGTGCCACGTGTAGTAGTCATCATTGCAGTGTATTATCATCACTATCACGTGTAGTAGTCATCAGTGCAGGGTGATAATCAGTGCCACGTGTAGTAGTCATCAGTGCAGTGTATGATAATCAGTGTCACGTGTAGTAGTCATCAGTGCAGTGTATGATAATCAGTGCCACGTGTAGTAGTCATCAGTGCAGTGTATTATAATCAGTGTCACGTTATTAGTCATCAGTGCAGTGTATGATAATCAGTGCCACGTGTAGTAGTCATCAGTGCAGGGTGATAATCAGTGTCACGTGTAGTAGTCATCAGTGCAGTGTATGATAATCAGTGCCACGTGTAGTAGTCATCAGTGCCGTGTATGATAATCAGTGCCACGTGTAGTAGTCATCAGTGCAGTGTATGATAATCAGTGCCACGTGTAGTAGTCATCAGTGCAGGGTGATAATCAGTGCCACGTGTAGTAGTCATCAGTGCAGTGTATTATAATCAGTGCCACGTGTAGTAGTCATCAGTGCAGTGTATGATAATCAGTGTCACGTGTAGTAGTCATCAGTGCCGTGTATGATAATCAGTGCCACGTGCAGTAGTCATCAGTGCAGTGTATGATAATCAGTGTCACGTGTAGTAGTCATCAGTGCCGTGTATGATAATCAGTGCCACGTGTAGTAGTCATCAGTGCAGTGTATGATAATCCGTGCCACGTGTAGTAGTCATCAGTGCAGTGTATGATAATCAGTGTCACGTGTAGTAGTCATCAGTGCCGTGTATGATAATCAGTGCCACGTGTAGTAGTCATCAGTGCAGTGTATGATAATCCGTGCCACGTGTAGTAGTCATCAGTGCAGTGTATGATAATCAGTGCCACGTGTAGTAGTCATCAGTGCAGTGTATGATAATCAGTGCCACGTGTAGTATGATGGATGATGGTCGGTGATATGTATGATATGATGGATGATGGTCGGTGATTTGTATGATATGATGGATGCTGGTCGGTGATATGTATGATATGATGGATGATGGTCGGTCATTTGTATGATATGATGGATGCTGGTCGGTGATATGTATGATATGATGGATGATGGTCGGTGATTTGTATGATATGATGGATGCTGGTCGGTGATTTGTATGATATGATGGATGCTGGTCGGTGATATGTATGATATGATGGATGATGGTCGGTGATATGTATGATATGATGTATGATGGTCGGTGATTTGTATGATATGATGGATGCTGGTCGGTGATTTGTATGATATGATGGATGCTGGTCGGTGATATGTATGATATGATGGATGGTGGTCGGTGATATGTATGATATGATGGATGCTGGTCGGTGATTTGTATGATATGATGGATGCTGGTCGGTGATTTGTATGATATGATGGATGCTGGTCGGTGATATGTATGATATGATGGATGCTGGCCGGTGATTTGTATGATATGATGGATGGTGGTCGGTGATATGTATGATATGATGGATGGTGGTCGGTGATATGTATGACATGATGGATGATGGTCGGTGATATGTTTGATATGATGGATGATGGTCGGTGATTTGTATGATATGATGGATGATGGTCGGTGATATGTATGATATGATGGATGATGGTCGGTGATATGTATGATATGATGTATGCTGGTCGGTGATATGTATGATATGATGGATGATGGCCGGTGATATGTATGATATGATGGATGATGGTCGGTGATATGTATGATATGATGGATGATGGTTGGTAATATGTATGATATGATGGATGATGGTCGGTGATATGTATGATATGAGGGATGATTGTTGATAATATCTATGATATGATGGATGATGGTCGGTGATATTAATGATATGATGGGTGATGGTCGGTGATATGTATGATATGATGGGTGCTGGTCAGTGATATGTATGATATGATGGATGATGGTCGGTGATATGTATGATATGATGGATGATGGTTGGTAATATGTATGTATGATATGATGGATGATGGTCGGTGATATGTATGATAAGAGGGATGATGGTCGGTGATATGTATGATATGATGGATGGTGGTCGGTGATATTAATGATATGATGGATGCTGGTCGGTGATATGTATGATATGATGGATGATGGTCGGTGATATCTATGATATGATGGATGATGGTCGGTGATATGTATGATATGATGGATGCTGGTCGGTGATATGTATGATATGATGGATGCTGGTCGGTGATATGTATGATAAGAGGGATGATAGTCGGTGCTATGTATGATATGATGGATGGTGGTCGGTGATATGTATGATATGATGGATGCTGGTCGGTGATATGTATGATATGATGGATGATGGTCGGTGATATGTATGATATGATGGATGATGGTCGGTGATATGTATGATATGATGGATGATGGTTGGTGATATGTATGATATGATGGATGCTGGTCGGTGATATGTATGATATGATGGATGATGGTTGGTGATATGTATGATATGATGGATGCTGGTCGGTGATATGTATGATATGATGGATGCTGGTCGGTGATATGTATGATATGATGGATGATGGTCGGTGATATGTATGATATGATGTATGATGGTCGGTGATATGTATGATATGATGGATGCTGGTCGGTGATATGTATGATATGATGGATGATGGTCGGTGATATGTATGATATGATGGATGATGGTCGGTGATATGTATGATATGATGGATGGTGGTCGGTGATATGTATGATATGATGGATGCTGGTCGGTGATATGTATGATATGATGGATGATGGTCGGTGATATGTATGATATGATGGATCATGGTCGGTGATATGTATGATATGATGGATGATGGTCGGTGATATGTATGATATGATGGATGCTGGTCGGTGATATGTATGATATGATGGATGGTGGTCGGTGATATGTATGATATGATGGATGCTGGTCGGTGATATGTATGATATGATGGATGGTGGTCGGTGATATGTATGATATGATGGATCATGGTCGGTGATATGTATGATATGATGGATGATGATCGGTGATATGTATGATATGATGGATGATGGTCGGTGATATGTATGACATGATGGATGATGGTCGATGATATGTATGATATGATGGATGATGGTTGGTGATATGTATGATATGATGGATCATGGTCGGTGATATGTATGATATGATGGATGATGGTCGGTGATATGTATGATATGATGGATGATGGTCGGTGATATGTATGACATGATGGATGATGGTCGATGATATGTATGATATGATGGATGATGGTCGGTGATTTGTATGATATGATGGATGCTGGTTGGTGATATGTATGATATGATGGATGATGGCCGGTGATATGTATGATATGATGGATGGTGGTCTGTGATTTGTATGATATGATGGATGATGGTCGGTGATATGTATGATATGATGGATCATGGTCGGTGATATGTATGATATGATGGATGATGGTCGGTGATATGTCTGATATGATGGATGGTGGTCGGTGATATGTATGACATGATGGATGATGGTCGATGATATGTATGATATGATGGATGATGGTCGGTGATATGTATGATATGATGGATGATGGTCGGTGATATGTATGATATGCAGTGTATGATAATCAGTGCCACGTGTAGTAGTCATCAGTGCAGTGTATGATATGATGGATGCTGGTCGGTGATATGTATGATATGATGGATGATGGTCGGTGATATATATGATATGATGGATGATGGTCGGTGATATGTATGATATGATGGATGGTGGTCGGTGATATGTATGATATGATGGATGATGGTCGGTGATATGTATGATATGATGGATGATGGTCGGTGATTTGTATGATATGATGGATGATGGTCGGTGATATGTATGATATGATGGATGATGGTCGGTGATATGTATGATATGATGGATGATGGTCAGTGATATTAATGATATGATGGATGATGGTCGGTGATTTGTATGATATGATGGATGATGGTCGGTGATATGTATGATATGATGGATGATGGTCGGTGATTTGTATGATATGATGGATGATGGTCAGTGATATTAATGATATGATGGATGATGGTCGGTGATTTGTATGATATGATGGATGATGGTCGGTGATATGTATGATATGATGGATGATGGTCGGTGATATGTATGGTATGCAGTGTATGATAATCAGTGCCACGTGTAGTAGTCATCAGTGCAGTGTATGATAATCAGTGCCAGGTGTAGTAGTCATCAGTGCAGTGTATGATAATCAGTGTCAAGTGTAGTAGTCATCAGTGCAGTGTATGATAATCAGTGCCAAGTGTGGTAGTCATCAGTGCAGTGTATGATAATCAGTGCCACGTGTAGTAGTCATCAGTGCAGTGTATGATAATCAGTGCCACGTGTAGTAGTCATCAGTGCAGTGTATGATAATCAGTGCCACGTGTAGTAGTCATCAGTGCAGTGTATGATAATCAGTGCCACGTGTAGTAGTCATCAGTGCAGTGTATGATAATCAGTGCCAGGTGTAGTAGTCATCAGTGCAGTGTATGATAATCAGTGTCAAGTGTAGTAGTCATCAGTGCAGTGTATGATAATCAGTGCCAAGTGTGGTAGTCATCAGTGCAGTGTATGATAATCAGTGCCACGTGTAGTAGTCATCAGTGCAGTGTATGATAATCAGTGCCACGTGTAGTAGTCATCAGTGCAGTGTATGATAATCAGTGCCATGTGTAGTAGTCATCAGTGCAGTGTATGATAATCAGTGTCAAGTGTAGTAGTCATCAGTGCAGTGTATGATAATCAGTGCCAAGTGTGGTAGTCATCAGTGCAGTGTATGATAATCAGTGCCACGTGTAGTAGTCATCAGTGCAGTGTATGATAATCAGTGCCAAGTGTAGTAGTCATCAGTGCAGTGTATGATAATCAGTGCCATGTGTAGTAGTCATCAGTGCAGTGTATGATAATCAGTGTCAAGTGTAGTAGTCATCAGTGCAGTGTATGATAATCAGTGCCACGTGTAGTAGTCATCAGTGCAGTGTATGATAATCAGTGCCACGTGTAGTAGTCATCAGTGCAGTGTATGATAATCAGTGCCACGTGTAGCAGTCATCAGTGCAGTGTATTATAATCAGTGCCATGTGTAGTAGTCATCAGTGCAGTGTATGATAATCAGTGTCACGTGTAGTAGTCATCAGTGCAGGGTGATAATCAGTGCCAAGTGTAGTAGTCATCAGTGCAGTGTATGATAATCAGTGTCACGTGTAGTAGACATCAGTGCCGTGTATGATAATCAGTGTCATGTGTAGTAGTCATCAGTGCAGTGTATGATAATCAGTGCCACGTGTAGTAGTCATCAGTGCCGTGTATGATAATCAGTGCCACGTGTAGTAGTCATCAGTGCAGTGTATGATAATCAGTGTCAAGGGTAGTAGTCATCAGTGCCGTGTATGATAATCAATGCCACGTGTAGTAGTCATCAGTGCCGTATATGATAATCAGTGCCACGTGTAGTAGTCATCAGTGCAGTGTATGATAATCAGTGCCACGTGTAGTAGTCATCAGTGCAGTGTATGATAATCAGTGCCACGTGTAGTAGTCATCATTGCAGTGTATGATAATCAGTGCCACGTATAGTAGTCATCAGTGCAGTGTATGATAATCAGTGCCACGTGTAGTAGTCATCAGTGCAGTGTATGATAATCAGTGCCACGTGTAGTAGTCATCAGTGCAGTGTATGATAATCAGTGCCACGTGCAGCAGTCATCAGTGCAGTGAATGATAATCAGTGTCAAGGGTAGTAGTCATCAGTGCCGTGTATGATAATCAGTGCCACGTGTAGTAGTCATCAGTGCCGTGTATGATAATCAGTGCCACGTGTAGTAGTCATCAGTGCAGTGTATGATAATCAGTGCCACGTGTAGTAGTCATCAGTGCAGTGTATGATAATCAGTGCCACGTGTAGTAATCGTCAGTGCAGTGTATTATAATCAGTGCCACGTGTAGTAGTCATCAGTGCAGTGTATGATAATCAGTGCAAGTGTAGTAGTCATCAGTGCAGTGTATGATAATCAGTGTCACGTGTAATAGTCATCAGTGCAGTGTATTATAATCAGTGCCAAGTGTAGTAGTCATCAGTGCCGTGTATGATAATCAGTGCCACGTGTAGTAGTCATCAGTGCAGGGTGATAATCAGTGCCACGTGTAGTAGTCATCAGTGCAGTGTATGATAATAAGTGCCACGTGTAGTAGTCATCAGTGCAGTGTATGATAATCAGTGTCACGTGTAGTAGTCATCAGTGCAGGGTGATAATCAGTGCCACGTGTAGTAGTCATCAGTGCAGTGTATGATAATCAGTGCCACGTGTAGTAGTCATCAGTGCAGTGTATGATAATCAGTGCCACGTGTAGTAGTCATCAGTGCAGTGTATTATAATCAGTGCCACGTGTAGTAGTCATCAGTGCAGTGTATGATAATCAGTGCCAAGTGTAGTAGTCATCAGTGCAGTGTATGATAATCAGTGTCACGTGTAGTAGTCATCAGTGCAGTGTATTATAATCAGTGCCAAGTGTAGTAGTCATCAGTGCAGTGTATTATAATCAGTGCCACGTGTAGTAGTCATCAGTGCAGTGTATGATAATAAGTGCCACGTCTAGTAGTCATCAGTGCAGTGTATGATAATCAGTGCCACGTGTAGTAGTCATCAGTGCAGGGTGATAATCAGTGCCACGTGTAGTAGTCATCAGTGCAGTGTATGATAATAAGTGCCACGTGTAGTAGTCATCAGTGCAGTGTATGATTATCAGTGCCACGTGTAGTAGTCATCAGTGCAGTGTATGATTATCAGTGCCACGTGTAGTAGTCATCAGTGCAGTGTATGATAATAAGTGCCACGTGTAGTAGTCATCAGTGCAGTGTATTATAATCAGTGCCACGTGTAGTAGTCATCAGTGCAGTGTATGATAATAAGTGCCACGTCTAGTAGTCATCAGTGCAGTGTATGATAATAAGTGCCACGTGTAGTAGTCATCAGTGCAGTGTATGATTATCAGTGCCACGTGTAGTAGTCATCAGTGCAGTGTATGATAATAAGTGCCACGTGTAGTAGTCATCAGTGCAGTGTATTATAATCAGTGCCACGTGTAGTAGTCATCAGTGCAGTGTATGATAATCAGTGCCACGTGTAGTAGTCATCAGTGCAGGGTGATAATCAGTGCCACGTGTAGTAATCATCAGTGCAGTGTATGATAATAAGTGCCACGTGTAGTAGTCATCAGTGCAGTGTATGATAATCAGTGCCACGTGTAGTAGTCATCAGTGCAGTGTATGATAATCAGTACCACGTGTAGTAGTCATCAGTGCAGTGTATGATAATCAGTGCCACGTGTAGTAGACATCAGTGCAGTGTATGATAATCAGTGCCACGTGTAGTAGTCATCAGTGCAGGGTGATAATCAGTGCCACGTGTAGTAGTCATCAGTGCAGGGTGATAATCAGTGTCACGTGTAGTAGTCATCAGTGCAGTGTATGATAATCAGTGCCACGTGTAGTAGTCATCAGTGCAGGGTGATAATCAGTGTCACGTGTAGTAGTCATCAGTACAGTGTATGATAATCAGTGCCACGTGTAGTAGTCATCAGTACAGTGTATGATAATCAGTGCCACGTGTAGTAGTCATCAGTGCAGGGTGATAATCAGTGCCACGTGTAGTAGTCATCAGTGCAGGGTGATAATCAGTGTCACGTGTAGTAGTCATCAGTGCAGTGTATGATAATCAGTGCCACGTGTAGTAGTCATCAGTGCAGGGTGATAATCAGTGTCACGTGTAGTAGTCATCAGTGCAGTGTATGATAATCAGTGCCACGTGTAGTAGTCATCAGTACAGTGTATGATAATCAGTGCCACGTGTAGTAGTCATCAGTGCAGGGTGATAATCAGTGCCACGTGTAGTAGTCATCAGTGCAGGGTGATAATCAGTGTCACGTGTAGTAGTCATCAGTGCAGTGTATGATAATCAGTGCCACGTGTAGTAGTCATCAGTGCAGGGTGATAATCAGTGTCACGTGTAGTAGTCATCAGTACAGTGTATGATAATCAGTGCCACGTGTAGTAGTCATCAGTACAGTGTATGATAATCAGTGCCACGTGTAGTAGTCATCAGTGCAGGGTGATAATCAGTGCCACGTGTAGTAGTCATCAGTGCAGGGTGATAATCAGTGTCACGTGTAGTAGTCATCAGTGCAGTGTATGATAATCAGTGCCACGTGTAGTAGTCATCAGTGCAGGGTGATAATCAGTGTCACGTGTAGTAGTCATCAGTGCAGTGTATGATAATCAGTGCCACGTGTAGTAGTCATCAGTGCAGTGTATGATAATCAGTGTCACGTGTAGTAGTCATCAGTGCAGTGTATGATAATCAGTGCCAAGTGTAGTAGTCATCAGTGCAGGGTGATAATCAGTGTCACGTGTAGTAGTCATCAGTACAGTGTATGATAATCAGTGCCACGTGTAGTAGTCATCAGTGCAGGGTGATAATCAGTGTCACGTGTAGTAGTCATCAGTGCAGTGTATGATAATCAGTGCCACGTGTAGTAGTCATCAGTGCAGTGTATGATAATCAGTGTCACGTGTAGTAGTCATCAGTGCAGTGTATGCTAATCAGTGCCACGTGTAGTAGTCATCAGTGCAGGGTGATAATCAGTGTCACGTGTAGTAGTCATCAGTACAGTGTATGATAATCAGTGCCACGTGTAGTAGTCATCAGTGCAGGGTGATAATCAGTGCCACGTGTAGTAGTCATCAGTGCAGGGTGATAATCAGTGTCACGTGTAGTAGTCATCAGTGCAGTGTATGATAATCAGTGCCACGTGTAGTAGACATCAGTGCAGTGTATGATAATCAGTGCCACGTGTAGTAGTCATCAGTGCAGGGTGATAATCAGTGCCACGTGTAGTAGTCATCAGTGCAGGGTGATAATCAGTGTCTCGTGTAGTAGTCATCAGTGCAGTGCATGATAATCAGTGCCAGGTGTAGTAGTCATCAGTGCAGTGTATGATAATCAGTGCCACGTGTAGTAGTCATCAGTGCAGTGTATTATAATCAGTGGCACGTGTAGTATTCATCAGTGCAGTGTATGATAATCAGTGCCACGTGTAGTAGTCATCAGTGCAGTGTATGATAATCAGTGCCACGTGTAGTAGTCATCAGTGCAGTGTATGATAATCAGTGCCACGTGTAGTAGTCATCAGTGCAGTATATTATGCGTGACACATGATAATTAATCTTATTTGTGGTAGTCCGTGATATATATGATATGATGGATGATGGTCGGTGATATGTATGATATGATGGATGATGGTCGGTGTGGATGATGGTCGGTGATATGTATGATATGATGGATGATGGTCGGTGATATGTATGATATGATGGTCTGTGATATGTATGATATGATGGATCATGGTCGGTGATATGTATGATATGATGGATGATGGTCGGTGATATGTATGATATGATGGATGATGGTCGGTGATATGTATGATATAATGGATCATGGTCGGTGATATGTATGATATGATGGATGATGGTCGGTGATATGTATGATATGATGGATGCTGGTCGGTGATATGTATGATATGATGGATGCTGGTCGGTGATATGTATGATATGATGGATGGTGGTCGGTGATATGTATGATATGATGGATGATGGTTGGTGATATGTATGATATGATGGATGATGGTCGGTGATATGTATGATATGATGGATGATGGTCGGTGATATGTATGATATGATGGATGATGGTCGGTGATATGTATGATATGATGGATGCTGGTCGGTGATATGTATGATATGATGGATGATGGTTGGTGATATGTATGATATGATGGATGATGGTCGGTGATATGTATGATATGATGGATGATGGTCGGTGATATGTATGATATGATGGATGATGGTCGGTGATATGTATGATATGATGGATGATGGTCGGTGATATGTATGATATGATGGATGATGGTCGATGATATGTATGATATGATGGATGATGGTCGGTGATATGTATGATATGATGGATGATGGTCGATGATATGTATGATATGATGGATGATGGTCGGTGATATGTATGATAGGATGGATGATAGTCGGTGATTTGTATGATATGATGGATGCTGGTCGGTGATATGTATGATATGATGGATGGTGGTCGGTGATATGTATGATATGATGGATGGTGGTCGGTGATATGTCTGATATGATGGATGCTGGTTGGTGATATGTATGATATGATGGATGATGGTCGGTGATATGTATGATATGATGGATGATGGTCGGTGATATGTATGATATGATGGATGATGGTCGATGATATGTATGATATGATGGATGATGGTCGGTGATATGTATGATATGATGGATGATGGTCGATGATATGTATGATATGATGGATGATGGTCGGTGATATGTATGATAGGATGGATGATAGTCGGTGATTTGTATGATATGATGGATGCTGGTCGGTGATATGTATGATATGATGGATGGTGGTCGGTGATATGTATGATATGATGGATGATGGTCGGTGATATGTATGATATGATGGATGATGGTTGGTGATATGTATGATATGATGGATGATGGTCGGTGATATGTATGATATGATGGATGATGGTCGGTGATATGTATGATATGACTGATGATGGTCGGTGACATGTATGATATGATGGATGATGGTCGGTGATATGTATGATATGATGGATGATGGTCGGTGATATGTATGATATGACGGATGATGGTCGGTGATATGTATGATATGACGGATGATGGTCGGTGATATGTATGATATAATGGATCATGGTCGGTGATATGTATGATATGATGGATGATGGTCGGTGATATGTATGATATGATGGATGATGGTCGGTGATATGTATGATATGATGGATGATGGTCGGTGATATGTATGATATGATGGCTGCTGGTCGGTGATATGTATGATATGATGGATGCTGGTCGGTGATATGTATGATATGATGGATGATGGTCGGTGATATGTATGATATAATGGATCATGGTCGGCGATATGTATGATATAATGGATGCTGGTCGGTGATATGTATGATATGATGGATGCTGGTCGGTGATATGTATGATATAATGGATGATGGTCGGCGATATGTATGATATGATGGATGATGGTCGGTGATATGTATGATATAATGGTTCATGGTCGGCGATATGTATGATATAATGGATGCTGGTCGGTGATATGTATGATATGATGGATGGTGGTCGGTGATATGTATGATATAATGGATCATGGTCGGCGATATGTATGATATAATGGATGCTGGTCGGTGATATGTATGATATGATGGATGATGGTCGGTGATATGTATGATATGATGGATGATGGTCGATGATATGTATGATATGATGGATGATGGTCGGTGATTTGTATGATATGATGGATGCTGGTCGGTGATATGTATGATATAATGGATCATGGTCGGCGATATGTATGATATGATGGATGATGGTCGGTGATATGTATGATATGATGGATGATGGTCGGTGATATGTATGATATGATGGATGGTGGTCGGTGATATGTATGATATGATGGATGCTGGTCGGTGATATGTATGATATGATGGATGATGGTCGGTGATATGTATGATATGATGGATGATGGTCGGTGATATGTATGATATGATGGATGATGGTCGGTGATATGTATGATATGATGGATGGTGGTCGGTGATATGTATGATATGATGGATGATGGTCGGTGATATGTCTGATATGATGGATGATGGTCGGTGATATGTATGATATGATGGATGATGGTCGATGATATGTATGATATGATGGATGATGGTCGGTGATTTGTATGATATGATGGATGCTGGTCGGTGATATGTATGATATGATGGATGGTGGTCTGTGATATGTATGATATGATGGATGATGGTCGGTGATTTGTATGATATAATGGATCATGGTCGGCGATATGTATGATATGATGGATGATGGTCGGTGATATGTATGATATGATGGATGCTGGTCGGTGATATGTATGATATGATGGATGGTGGTCGGTGATATGTATGATATGATGGATGCTGGTCGGTGATATGTATGATATGATGGATGCTGGTCGGTGATATGTATGATATGATGGATGATGGTCGGTGATATGTATGATATGATGGATGATGGTCGGTGATATGTATGATATGATGGATGCTGGTCGGTGATATGTATGATATGATGGATGATGGCCGGTGATATGTATGATATGATGGATGATGGTCGGTGATATGTATGATATGATGGATGCTGGTCGGTGATATGTATGATATGATGGATGATGGTCGGTGATATGTATGATATGATGGATGGTGGTCGGTGATATGTATGATATGATGGATGATGGTCGGTGATATGTCTGATATGATGGATGGTGGTCGGTGATATGTATGATATGATGGATGCTGGTCGGTGATATGTATGATATGATGGATGATGGTCGGTGATATGTATGATATGATGGATGCTGGTCGGTGATATGTATGATATGATGGATGATGGTCGGTGATATGTATGATATGATGGATGGTGGTCGGTGATATGTATGATATGATGGATGATGGTCGGTGATATGTCTGATATGATGGATGGTGGTCGGTGATATGTATGATATGATGGATGATGGTCGGTGATATGTCTGATATGATGGATGATGGTCGGTGATATGTATGATATGATGGATGGTGGTCGGTGATATGTATGATATGATGGATGCTGGTCGGTGATATGTATGATATGATGGATGATGGTCGGTGATATGTATGATATGATGGATGCTGGTCGGTGATATGTATGATATGATGGATGATGGTCGGTGATATGTCTGATATGATGGATGATGGTCGGTGATATGTATGATATGATGGATGATGGTCGGTGATATGTATGATATGATGGATGGTGGTCGGTGATTTGTATGATATGATGGATGATGGTCGGTGATATGTATGATATGATGGATGGTGGTCGGTGATATGTATGATATGATGGATGATGGTCGGTGATATGTCTGATATGATGGATGGTGGTCGGTGATATGTATGATATGATGGATGACAATGTCTGGGATCTTCCAGGTCTATCACAATTGCTCCTGCCTCGAGTCCCCGGCTTTGCCGCGGTCGGTGACCTCCTCGGTGACGCTCGGCTCGTGTCCGCGCGGTGACACTTGTGACCGGATGTTCCTCATCTACGTGATCACACAGATCTTCACAACCTTAATACACGCGACTGGTGGATCCCCGAGCTACGTCATCCTTCTCTGGTCAGTCCCCAACATCACAGCAGACGACACTTTACTGCCAATTGTAAGAAAATAGTCTACAGGGAGATGCAAGGAGGCAGTACTATCTGTAGCTACATCATCCACAGGGAGAGCCAAGGAGGCAGTACTATCTATACCTACATCATTTACAGGGAGAGCCAAGGAGGCAGTACTATCTGTAGCTACATCATTTACAGGGAGAGCCACGGAGGCAGTACTATCTGTAGCTACATCATTTACAGGGAGAGCCAAGGAGGCAGTACTATCTGTAGCTACATCATCTACAGGGAGAGCCAAGGAGGCAGTACTATCTGTAGCTACATCATTTACAGGGAGATGTAAGGAGGCAGTACTGTCTGTAGCTACATCATCTACAGGGAGAGCCAAGGAGGCAGTACTGTCTGTACCTACATCATTTACAGGGAGAGCCAAGGAGGCAGTACTGTCTGTACCTACATCATTTACAGGGAGAGCCAAGGAGGCAGTACTGTCTGTACCTACATCATTTACAGGGATAGCCAAGGAGGCAGTACTATCTGTAGCTACATCATTTACAGGGAGAGCCACAGAGGCAGTACTGTCTGTACCTACATCATGTACAGGGAGAGCCAAGGAGGCAGTACTATCTGTAGCTACATCATTTACAGGGAGAGCCAAGGAGGCAGTACTGTCTGTACCTACATCATTTACAGGGAGAGCCAAGGAGGCAGTACTATCTGTACCTACATCATGTACAGGGAGAGCCAAGGAGGCAGTACTATCTGTAGCTACATCATTTACAGGGAGAGCCAAGGAGGCAGTACTGTCTGTACCTACATCATGTACAGGGAGAGCCAAGGAGGCAGTACTGTCTGTACCTACATCATTTACAGGGAGAGCCAAGGAGGCAGTACTATCTGTAGCTACATCATTTACAGGGAGAGCCACAGAGGCAGTACTATCTGTAGCTACATCATTTACAGGGAGAGCCAAGGAGGCAGTACTATCTGTACCTACATCATTTACAGGGAGAGCCAAGGAGGCAGTACTGTCTGTACCTACATCATTTACAGGGAGAGCCAAGGAGGCAGTACTATCTGTACCTACATCATTTACAGGGAGAGCCAAGGAGGCAGTACTGTCTGTAGCTACATCATCTACAGGGAGAGCCAAGGAGGCAGTACTATCTGTAGCTACATCATTTACAGGGAGATGTAAGGAGGCAGTACTGTCTGTAGCTACATCATCTACAGGGAGAGCCAAGGAGGCAGTACTATCTGTACCTACATCATTTACAGGGAGAGGCACGGAGGCAGTACTGTCTGTACCTACATCATCTACAGGGAGAGCCAAGGAGGCAGCACTATCTGTAGCTACATCATTTACAGGGAGAGCCAAGGAGGCAGTACTGTCTGTACCTACATCATTTACAGGGAGAGCCAAGGAGGCAGTACTATCTGTAGCTACATCATTTACAGGGAGAGCCAAGGAGGCAGTACTGTCTGTACCTACATCATTTACAGGGAGAGCCAAGGAGGCAGTACTATCTGTAGCTACATCATTTACAGGGAGATGTAAGGAGGCAGTACTGTCTGTAGCTACATCATCTACAGGGAGAGCCAAGGAGGCAGTACTATCTGTAGCTACGTCATTTACAGGGAGAGCCACGGAGGCAGTACTATCTGTAGCTACATCATTTACAGGGAGAGCCAAGGAGGCAGTACTATCTGTAGCTACATCATTTATAGGGAGAGCTACGGAGGCAGTACTATCTGTAGCTACATCATTTACAGGGAGAGCCACGGAGGCAGTACTATCTGTAGCTACATCATTTACAGGGAGAGTCAAGGAGGCAGTACTATCTGTACCTACATCATTTACAGGGAGAGCCAAGGAGGCAGTACTGTCTGTAGCTACATCATTTACAGGGAGAGCCAAGGAGGCAGTACTGTCTGTACCTACATCATGTACAGGGAGAGCCACGGAGGCAGCACTATCTGTAGCTACATCATTTACAGGGAGAGCCAAGGAGGCAGTACTGTCTGTACCTACATCATTTACAGGGAGAGCCAAGGAGGCAGTACTATCTGTACCTACATCATTTACAGGGAGAGCCAAGGAGGCAGTACTATCTGTAGCTACATCATTTACAGGGAGAGCCAAGGAGGCAGTA
Source organism: Phyllobates terribilis (assembly GCF_046119375.1). Taxonomy (NCBI): domain Eukaryota; kingdom Metazoa; phylum Chordata; class Amphibia; order Anura; family Dendrobatidae; genus Phyllobates; species Phyllobates terribilis. The sequence goes on from NW_027364411.1 coordinate 209,230, forward strand.
CTATCTGTACCTACATCATTTACAGGGAGAGCCACGGAGGCAGTACTGTCTGTACCTACATCATCTACAGGGAGAGCCAAGGAGGCAGTACTGTCTGTACCTACATCATTTACAGGGAGAGCCAAGGAGGCAGTACTATCTGTACCTACATCATTTACAGGGAGAGCCAAGGAGGCAGTACTATCTGTAGCTACATCATTTACAGGGAGAGCCAAGGAGGCAGTACTATCTGTACCTACATCATTTACAGGGAGAGCCACGGAGGCAGTACTGTCTGTACCTACATCATCTACAGGGAGAGACAAGGAGGCAGTACTGTCTGTAGCTACATCATTTACAGGGAGAGCCATGGAGGCAGTACTATCTGTAGCTACATCATTTACAGGGAGAGCCATGGAGGCAGTACTATCTGTAGCTACGTCATTTACAGGGAGAGCCACGGAGACAGTACTATCTGTAGCTACATCATTTACAGGGAGAGCCATGGAGGCAGTACTATCTGTAGCTACATCATTTACAGGGAGAGCCATGGAGGCAGTACTATCTGTAGCTACGTCATTTACAGGGAGAGCCACGGAGGCAGTACTGTCTGTACCTACATCATCTACAGGGAGAGACAAGGAGGCAGTACTGTCTGTAGCTACATCATTTACAGGGAGAGCCATGGAGGCAGTACTATCTGTAGCTACATCATTTACAGGGAGAGCCATGGAGGCAGTACTATCTGTAGCTACGTCATTTACAGGGAGAGCCACGGAGGCAGTACTATCTGTAGCTACATCATTTACAGGGAGAGCCAAGGAGGCAGTACTATCTGTAGCTACATCATTTACAGGGAGAGCCAAGGAGGCAGTACTATCTGTACCTACATCATCTACAGGGAGAGCCAAGGAGGCAGTACTATCTGTAGCTACATCATTTACAGGGAGATGTAAGGAGGCAGTACTGTCTGTAGCTACATCATCTACAGGGAGAGCCAAGGAGGCAGTACTGTCTGTACCTACATCATTTACAGGGAGAGCCAAGGAGGCAGTACTGTCTGTACCTACATCATTTACAGGGAGAGCCAAGGAGGCAGTACTATCTGTAGCTACATCATTTACAGGGAGAGCCACAGAGGCAGTACTATCTGTAGCTACATCATTTACAGGGAGAGCCAAGGAGGCAGTACTGTCTGTACCTACATCATTTACAGGGAGAGCCAAGGAGGCAGTACTATCTGTACCTACATCATTTACAGGGAGAGCCAAGGAGGCAGTACTGTCTGTAGCTACATCATTTACAGGGAGAGCCAAGGAGGCAGTACTATCTGTACCTACATCATTTACAGGGAGAGCCACGGAGGCAGTACTGTCTGTACCTACATCATCTACAGGGAGAGACAAGGAGGCAGTACTGTCTGTAGCTACATCATTTACAGGGAGAGCCATGGAGGCAGTACTGTCTGTACCTACATCATTTACAGGGAGAGCCACGGAGACAGTACTATCTGTAGCTACATCATTTACAGGGAGAGCCATGGAGGCAGTACTATCTGTAGCTACGTCATTTACAGGGAGAGCCACGGAGGCAGTACTATCTGTAGCTACATCATTTACAGGGAGAGCCAAGGAGGCAGTACTATCTGTAGCTACATCATTTATAGGGAGAGCTACGGAGGCAGTACTATCTGTAGCTACATCATTTACAGGGAGAGCCACGGAGGCAGTACTATCTGTAGCTACATCATTTACAGGGAGAGCCAAGGAGGCAGTACTATCTGTACCTACATCATTTACAGGGAGAGCCAAGGAGGCAGTACTGTCTGTAGCTACATCATTTACATGGAGAGCCAAGGAGGCAGTACTGTCTGTACCTACATCATGTACAGGGAGAGCCACGGAGGCAGTACTGTCTGTAGCTACATCATTTACAGGGAGAGCCAAGGAGGCAGTACTATCTGTAGCTACATCATTTACAGGGAGAGCCAAGGAGGCAGTACTATCTGTAGCTACATCATTTACAGGGAGAGCCAAGGAGGCAGTACGATCTGTACCTACATCATTTACAGGGAGAGCCACGGAGGCAGTACTATCTGTAGCTACATCATTTATAGGGAGAGCTACGGAGGCAGTACTATCTGTAGCTACATCATTTACAGGGAGAGCCACGGAGGCAGTACTATCTGTAGCTACATCATCTACAGGGAGAGACAAGGAGGCAGTACTGTCTGTACCTACATCATCTACAGGGAGAGACAAGGAGGCAGTACTGTCTGTAGCTACATCATTTACAGGGAGAGCCATGGAGGCAGTACTGTCTGTACCTACATCATTTACAGGGAGAGCCACGGAGGCAGTACTATCTGTAGCTACATCATTTACAGGGAGAGCCAAGGAGGCAGTACTATCTGTACCTACATCATTTACAGGGAGAGCCAAGGAGGCAGTACTATCTGTAGCTACATCATTTATAGGGAGAGCTACGGAGGCAGTACTATCTGTAGCTACATCATTTACAGGGAGAGCCACGGAGGCAGTACTATCTGTAGCTACATCATTTACAGGGAGAGTCAAGGAGGCAGTACTATCTGTACCTACATCATTTACAGGGAGAGCCAAGGAGGCAGTACTGTCTGTAGCTACATCATTTACAGGGAGAGCCAAGGAGGCAGTACTGTCTGTACCTACATCATGTACAGGGAGAGCCAAGGAGGCAGTACTGTCTGTACCTACATCATGTACAGGGAGAGCCACGGAGGCAGTACTATCTGTAGCTACATCATGTACAGGGAGAGCCAAGGAGGCAGTACTATCTGTAGCTACATCATTTACAGGGAGAGCCAAGGAGGCAGTACTATCTGTAGCTACATCATTTGCAGGGAGAGCCACAGAGGCAGTACTGTCTGTAGCTACATCATTTACAGGGAGAGCCAAGGAGGCAGTACTATCTGTAGCTACATCATTTACAGGGAGAGCCAAGGAGGCAGCACTATCTGTAGCTACATCATTTACAGGGAGAGCCAAGGAGGCAGTACTGTCTGTACCTACATCATTTACAGGGAGAGCTAAGGAGGCAGTACTATCTGTAGCTACATCATTTACAGGGAGAGCCAAGGAGGCAGTACTATCTGTAGCTACATCATGTACAGGGAGAGACACGGAGGCAGTACTATCTGTAGCTACATCATTTACAGGGAGAGCTAAGGAGGCAGTACTGTCTGTACCTACATCATTTACAGGGAGAGCCAAGGAGGCAGTACTATCTGTAGCTACATCATGTACAGGGAGAGCCAAGGAGGCAGTACTATCTGTAGCTACATCATGTACAGGGAGAGACACGGAGGCAGTACTATCTGTAGCTACATCATTTACAGGGAGAGCTAAGGAGGCAGTACTGTCTGTAGCTACATCATTTACAGGGAGAGCCAAGGAGGCAGTACTATCTGTAGCTACATCATGTACAGGGAGAGACACGGAGGCAGTACTATCTGTAGCTACATCATTTACAGGGAGAGCTAAGGAGGCAGTACTATCTGTAGCTACATCATTTACAGGGAGAGCCAAGGAGGCAGTACTATCTGTAGCTACATCATGTACAGGGAGAGACACGGAGGCAGTACTATCTGTAGCTACATCATTTACAGGAGAGGGCCAAGGAGGCAGTACTATCTGTAGCTACATCATGTACAGGGAGAGACACGGAGGCAGTACTATCTGTAGCTACATCATTTACAGGAGAGGGCACAGCAGTTACCTTACAGGGATTGTGAGGGGCTTCCTCCGCACGACACCGATCAATGATCCCACAGTTGATGACTTGTATTATATTTTATGCTGTTCCTGCAGGTGCGTCTCTCCGGAGCTGAAATCTCTGGCCGTCGGCGTTTACATGTTACTGATCAGAACATTAGGTGAGAAGAGATCACTCCACACAATGCCATCCACAGTGCCCCCATAACAGTGACATCCACAGTGCCCCCATAACAGTGACATCCACAGTGCCCCCATAACAGTGACATCCACAGTGCCCCCATAACAGTGACATCCACAGTGCCCCCATAACAGTGATATCCACAGTGCTCCCATAATAACAGTGACATCCACAGTGCTCCCATAATAACAGTGATATCCACAGTGCTCCCATAATAACAGTGACATCCACAGTGCTCCATAATAACAGTGACATCCACAGTGCTCCCATAATAACAGTGACATCCACAGTGCCCCCATAATAACAGTGATATCCACAGTGCCCCCATAACAGTGATATCCACAGTGCTCCCATAATAACAGTGACATCCACAGTGCACCCATAATAACAGTGACATCCACAGTGCCCCCATAATAACAGTGATATCCACAGTGCCCCCATAACAGTGATATCCACAGTGCCCCCATAACAGTGACATCCACAGTGCCCCCATAACAGTGATATCCACAGTGCTCCCATAATAACAGTGACATCCACAGTGCTCCCATAATAACAGTGATATCCACAGTGCTCCCATAATAACAGTGATATCCACAGTGCTCCCATAATAACAGTGACATCCACAGTGCTCCCATAATAACTGTGATATCCACAGTGCCCCCATAATAACAGTGATATCCACAGTGCTCCCATAATAACAGTGATATCCACAGTGCCCCCATAATAACAGTGATATCCACAGTGCCCCCATAACAGTGATATCCACAGTGCTCCCATAATAACAGTGACATCCACAGTGCTCCCATAATAACAGTGACATCCACAGTGCTCCCATAATAACAGTGATATCCACAGTGCTCCCATAATAACAGTGACATCCACAGTGCTCCCATAATAACAGTGACATCCACAGTGCTCCCATAATAACAGTGATATCCACAGTGCTCCATAATAACAGTGACATCCACAGTGCTCCATAATAACAGTGATATCCACAGTGCCCCCATAATAACAGTGACATCCACAGTGCTCCCATAATAACAGTGATATCCACAGTGCTCCCATAATAACAGTGATATCCACAGTGCTCCCATAATAACAGTGATATCCACAGTGCTCCCATAATAACAGTGATATCCACAGTGCTCCCATAATAACAGTGATATCCACAGTGCTCCCATAATAACAGTGACATCCACAGTGCTCCCATAATAACAGTGACATCCACAGTGCCCCCATAATAACAGTGACATCCACAGTGCTCCCATAATAACAGTGATATCCACAGTGCCCCCATAATAACAGTGACATCCACAGTGCTCCCATAATAACAGTGATATCCACAGTGCTCCCATAATAACAGTGATATCCACAGTGCTCCCATAATAACAGTGATATCCACAGTGCCCCATAATAACAGTGATATCCACAGTGCTCCCATAATAACAGTGATATCCACAGTGCCCCATAATAACAGTGACATCCACAGTGCCCCCATAATAACAGTGACATCCACAGTGCTCCCATAATAACAGTGACATCCACAGTGCTCCCATAATAACAGTGATATCCACAGTGCCCCCATAATAACAGTGATATCCACAGTGCCCCCATAACAGTGATATCCACAGTGCCCCCATAACAGTGACATCCACAGTGCCCCCATAACAGTGATATCCACAGTGCTCCCATAATAACAGTGACATCCACAGTGCTCCCATAATAACAGTGATATCCACAGTGCCCCCATAATAACAGTGATATCCACAGTGCCCCCATAACAGTGATATCCACAGTGCCCCCATAACAGTGACATCCACAGTGCCCCAATAACAGTGATATCCACAGTGCTCCCATAATAACAGTGACATCCACAGTGCCCCCATAATAACAGTGATATCCACAGTGCTCCCATAATAACAGTGACATCCACAGTGCTCCCAAAATAACAGTGACATCCACAGTGCTCCCATAATAACAGTGATATCCACAGTGCCCCCATAATAACAGTGATATCCACAGTGCCCCCATAACAGTGATATCCACAGTGCCCCCATAACAGTGACATCCACAGTGCCCCCATAACAGTGATATCCACAGTGCTCCCATAATAACAGTGACATCCACAGTGCTCCCATAATAACAGTGATATCCACAGTGCTCCCATAATAACAGTGACATCCACAGTGCCCCCATAATAACAGTGATATCCACAGTGCCCCCATAACAGTGATATCCACAGTGCTCCCATAATAACAGTGACATCCACAGTGCTCCCATAATAACAGTGATATCCACAGTGCTCCCATAATAACAGTGATATCCACAGTGCTCCCATAATAACAGTGACATCCACAGTGCTCCCATAATAACAGTGACATCCACAGTGCCCCCATAATAACAGTGACATCCACAGTGCTCCCATAATAACAGTGACATCCACAGTGCTCCCATAATAACAGTGACATCCACAGTGCTCCCATAATAACAGTGACATCCACAGTGCCCCCATAATAACAGTGACATCCACAGTGCTCCCATAATAACAGTGATATCCACAGTGCTCCCATAATAACAGTGACATCCACAGTGCTCCCATAATAACAGTGACATCCACAGTGCCCCCATAATAACAGTGACATCCACAGTGCTCCCATAATAACAGTGATATCCACAGTGCCCCCATAATAACAGTGACATCCACAGTGCCCCCATAATAACAGTGACATCCACAGTGCTCCCATAATAACAGTGATATCCACAGTGCTCCCATAATAACAGAGACATCCACAGTGCCCCCATAATAACAGTGATATCCACAGTGCTCCCATAATAACAGTGACATCCACAGTGCCCCCATAATAACAGTGATATCCACAGTGCTCCCATAATAACAGTGACATCCACAGTGCCCCCATAATAACAGTGATATCCACAGTGCTCCCATAATAACAGTGACATCCACAGTGCCCCCATAATAACAGTGATATCCACAGTGCTCCCATAATAACAGTGACATCCACAGTGCCCCCATAATAACAGTGATATCCACAGTGCCCCCATAACAGTGATATCCACAGTGCTCCCATAATAACAGTGACATCCACAGTGCTCCCATAATAACAGTGACATCCACAGTGCTCCCATAATAACAGTGATATCCACAGTGCTCCCATAATAACAGAGACATCCACAGTGCCCCCATAATAACAGTGATATCCACAGTGCTCCCATAATAACAGTGACATCCACAGTGCCCCCATAATAACAGTGATATCCACAGTGCTCCCATAATAACAGTGACATCCACAGTGCCCCCATAATAACAGTGATATCCACAGTGCTCCCATAATAACAGTGACATCCACAGTGCCCCCATAATAACAGTGATATCCACAGTGCTCCCATAATAACAGTGACATCCACAGTGCCCCCATAATAACAGTGATATCCACAGTGCCCCCATAACAGTGATATCCACAGTGCTCCCATAATAACAGTGACATCCACAGTGCTCCCATAATAACAGTGACATCCACAGTGCTCCCATAATAACAGTGACATCCACAGTGCCCCCATAATAACAGTGATATCCACAGTGCTCCCATAATAACAGTGACATCCACAGTGCCCCCATAATAACAGTGATATCCACAGTGCCCCCATAACAGTGATATCCACAGTGCTCCCATAATAACAGTGACATCCACAGTGCTCCCATAATAACAGTGACATCCACAGTGCTCCCATAATAACAGTGATATCCACAGTGCTCCCATAATAACAGTGATATCCACAGTGCTCCCATAATAACAGTGACATCCACAGTGCTCCCATAATAACAGTGACATCCACAGTGCCCCCATAATAACAGTGACATCCACAGTGCTCCCATAATAACAGTGATATCCACAGTGCCCCCATAATAACAGTGACATCCACAGTGCTCCCATAATAACAGTGATATCCACAGTGCTCCCATAATAACAGTGATATCCACAGTGCTCCCATAATAACAGTGACATCCACAGTGCCCCCATAATAACAGTGACATCCACAGTGCCCCATAATAACAGTGATATCCACAGTGCTCCCATAATAACAGTGATATCCACAGTGCCCCATAATAACAGTGATATCCACAGTGCTCCCATAATAACAGTGATATCCACAGTGCCCCATAATAACAGTGACATCCACAGTGCCCCCATAATAACAGTGACATCCACAGTGCCCCCATAATAACAGTGACATCCACAGTGCTCCCATAATAACAGTGATATCCACAGTGCCCCCATAATAACAGTGACATCCACAGTGCTCCCATAATAACAGTGACATCCACAGTGCTCCCATAATAACAGTGATATCCACAGTGCCCCCATAATAACAGTGACATCCACAGTGCTCCCATAATAACAGTGACATCCACAGTGCTCCCATAATAACAGTGACATCCACAGTGCCCCCATAATAACAGTGATATCCACAGTACTCCCATAATAACAGTGACATCCACAGTGCCCCCATAATAACAGTGACATCCACAGTGCTCCCATAATAACAGTGATATCCACAGTGCCCCCATAATAACAGTGACATCCACAGTGCTCCCATAATAACAGTGACATCCACAGTGCTCCCATAATAACAGTGATATCCACAGTGCTCCCATAATAACAGTGACATCCACAGTGCTCCCATAATAACAGTGACATCCACAGTGCTCCCATAATAACAGTGATATCCACAGTGCCCCCATAATAACAGTGATATCCACAGTGCTCCCATAATAACAGTGACATCCACAGTGCTCCCATAATAACAGTGATATCCACAGTGCTCCATAATAACAGCGACATCCACAGTACTCCCATAATAACAGTGATATCCACAGTGCTCCCATAATAACAGCGATATCCACAGTGCCCCCATAATAACAGTGACATCCACAGTGCTCCCATAATAACAGCGACATCCACAGTGCTCCCATAATAACAGTGACATCCACAGTGCTCCCATAATAACAGCGACATCCACAGTGCTCCCATAATAACAGCGACATCCACAGTGCTCCCATAATAACAGTGATATCCACAGTGCCCCCATAATAACAGCGACATCCACAGTACTCCCATAATAACAGTGACATCCACAGTGCTCCCATAATAACAGCGATATCCACAGTGCCCCCATAATAACAGCGACATCCACAGTACTCCCATAATAACAGTGACATCCACAGTGCTCCCATAATAACAGCGATATCCACAGTGCCCCCATAATAACAGTGATATCCACAGTGCTCCCATAATAACAGTGACATCCACAGTGCTCCCATAATAACAGTGATATCCACAGTGCCCCCATAATAACAGCGACATCCACAGTGCTCCCATAATAACAGTGATATCCACAGTGCTCCCATAATAACAGTGATATCCACAGTGCTCCCATAATAACAGTGATATCCACAGTGCTCCCATAATAACAGTGATATCCACAGTGCCCCCATAATAACAGTGATATCCACAGTGCTCCCATAATAACAGTGACATCCACAGTACTCCCATAATAACAGTGATATCCACAGTGCTCCCATAATAACAGTGACATCCACAGTGCTCCCATAATAACAGTGACATCCACAGTGCTCCCATAATAACAGTGACATCCACAGTGCTCCCATAATAACAGTGACATCCACAGTGCTCCCATAATAACAGTGACATCCACAGTGCTCCCATAATAACAGTGACATCCACAGTGCTCCCATAATAACAGTGACATCCACAGTGCCCCCATAATAACAGTGACATCCACAGTGCCCCCATAATAACAGTGACATCCACAGTGCCCCCATAATAACAGTGACATCCACAGTGCTCCCATAATAACAGCGACATCCACAGTGCTCCCATAATAACAGTGACATCCACAGTGCTCCCATAATAACAGTGACATCCACAGTGCTCCATAATAACAGTGACATCCACAGTGCTCCCATAATAACAGTGACATCCACAGTGCTCCCATAATAACAGTGACATCCACAGTGCTCCCATAATAACAGTGACATCCACAGTGCTCCCATAATAACAGTGACATCCACAGTGCTCCCATAATAACAGTGACATCCACAGTGCTCCCATAATAACAGTGACATCCACAGTGCTCCCATAATAACAGTGACATCCACAGTGCCCCCATAATAACAGTGACATCCACAGTGCCCCCATAATAACAGTGACATCCACAGTGCTCCCATAATAACAGTGACATCCACAGTGCTCCCATAATAACAGCGACATCCACAGTGCTCCCATAATAACAGTGACATCCACAGTGCCCCCATAATAACAGTGATATCCACAGTGCTCCCATAATAACAGTGACATCCACAGTGCCCCCATAATAACAGTGACATCCACAGTGCTCCCATAATAACAGTGACATCCACAGTGCTCCCATAATAACAGTGACATCCACAGTGCCCCCATAATAACAGTGATATCCACAGTGCTCCCATAATAACAGTGATATCCACAGTGCTCCCATAATAACAGTGATATCCACAGTGCCCCCATAATAACAGTGATATCCACAGTGCCCCCATAATAACAGTGATATCCACAGTGCCCCCATAATAACAGTGACATCCACAGTGCTCCCATAATAACAGTGATATCCACAGTGCTCCCATAATAACAGTGACATCCACAGTGCTCCCATAATAACAGTGATATCCACAGTGCCCCATAATAACAGTGATATCCACAGTGCCCCCATAATAACAGTGATATCCACAGTGCTCCCATAATAACAGTGATATCCACAGTGCCCCCATAATAACAGTGACATCCACAGTGCTCCCATAATAACAGTGATATCCACAGTGCTCCCATAATAACAGTGATATCCACAGTGCTCCCATAATAACAGTGATATCCACAGTGCTCCCATAATAACAGTGACATCCACAGTGCTCCCATAATAACAGCGACATCCACAGTGCTCCCATAATAACAGCGACATCCACAGTGCTCCCATAATAACAGTGACATCCACAGTGCTCCCATAATAACAGTGATATCCACAGTGCTCCCATAATAACAGTGACATCCACAGTGCTCCCATAATAACAGTGATATCCACAGTGCTCCCATAATAACAGTGATATCCACAGTGCTCCCATAATAACAGCGACATCCACAGTGCCCCCATAATAACAGTGATATCCACAGTGCTCCCATAATAACAGTGATATCCACAGTGCTCCCATAATAACAGTGATATCCACAGTGCTCCCATAATAACAGTGACATCCACAGTGCCCCCATAACAGTGACATCCACAGTGCACCCATAATAACAGTGACATCCACAGTGCTCCCATAATAACAGTGATATCCACAGTGCCCCCATAACAGTGACATCCACAGTGCACCCATAATAACAGTGACATCCACAGTGCTCCCATAATAACAGTGATATCCACAGTGCTCCCATAATAACAGTGATATCCACAGTGCTCCCATAATAACAGTGACATCCACAGTGCCCCCATAACAGTGACATCCACAGTGCACCCATAATAACAGTGACATCCACAGTGCTCCCATAATAACAGTGATATCCACAGTGCACCCATAATAACAGTGACATCCACAGTGCTCCCATAATAACAGTGACATCCACAGTGCCCCCATAATAACAGTGATATCCACAGTGCTCCATAATAACAGTGACATCCACAGTGCTCCCATAATAACAGTGACATCCACAGTGCTCCATAATAACAGTGATATCCACAGTGCTCCCATAATAACAGTGATATCCACAGTGCTCCATAATAACAGTGATATCCACAGTGCTCCCATAATAACAGTGACATCCACAGTGCTCCATAATAACAGTGATATCCACAGTGCTCCCATAATAACAGTGACATCCACAGTGCTCCCATAATAACAGTGACATCCACAGTGCTCCCATAATAACAGTGATATCCACAGTGCTCCCATAATAACAGTGACATCCACAGTGCCCCCATAACAGTGATATCCACAGTGCTCCCATAATAACAGTGATATCCACAGTGCCCCCATAATAACAGTGATATCCACAGTGCTCCCATAATAACAGTGACATCCACAGTGCTCCCATAATAACAGTGACATCCACAGTGCTCCCATAATAACAGTGACATCCACAGTGCTCCCATAATAACAGTGACATCCACAGTGCTCCCATAATAACAGTGACATCCACAGTGCTCCCATAATAACAGTGATATCCACAGTGCTCCCATAATAACAGTGATATCCACAGTGCTCCCATAATAACAGTGATATCCACAGTGCTCCATAATAACAGTGATATCCACAGTGCTCCCATAATAACAGTGATATCCACAGTGCTCCATAATAACAGTGATATCCACAGTGCTCCCATAATAACAGTGATATCCACAGTGCTCCATAATAACAGTGACATCCACAGTGCTCCCATAATAACAGCGACATCCACAGTGCTCCCATAATAACAGTGATATCCACAGTGCCCCCATAATAACAGTGATATCCACAGTGCTCCCATAATAACAGTGATATCCACAGTGCCCCCATAATAACAGTGACATCCACAGTGCTCCCATAATAACAGTGATATCCACAGTGCCCCCATAATAACAGTGATATCCACAGTGCTCCCATAATAACAGTGATATCCACAGTGCCCCCATAATAACAGTGACATCCACAGTGCCCCCATAATAACAGTGACATCCACAGTGCTCCCATAATAACAGTGACATCCACAGTGCTCCATAATAACAGTGATATCCACAGTGCTCCCATAATAACAGTGACATCCACAGTGCTCCCATAATAACAGTGATATCCACAGTGCTCCCATAATAACAGTGATATCCACAGTGCCCCCATAATAACAGTGACATCCACAGTGCCCCCATAATAACAGTGACATCCACAGTGCCCCCATAATAACAGTGACATCCACAGTGCTCCATAATAACAGTGATATCCACAGTGCTCCCATAATAACAGTGACATCCACAGTGCTCCCATAATAACAGTGATATCCACAGTGCTCCATAATAACAGTGATATCCACAGTGCTCCCATAATAACAGTGACATCCACAGTGCTCCATAATAACAGTGATATCCACAGTGCTCCCATAATAACAGTGACATCCACAGTGCTCCATAATAACAGTGATATCCACAGTGCCCCCATAATAACAGTGATATCCACAGTGCTCCCATAATAACAGTGATATCCACAGTGCTCCCATAATAACAGTGATATCCACAGTGCTCCCATAATAACAGCGACATCCACAGTGCTCCATAATAACAGTGACATCCACAGTGCTCCCATAATAACAGCGACATCCACAGTGCTCCATAATAACAGTGACATCCACAGTGCTCCCATAATAACAGCGACATCCACAGTGCTCCCATAATAACAGTGATATCCACAGTGCTCCCATAATAACAGTGATATCCACAGTGCTCCCATAATAACAGTGACATCCACAGTGCTCCCATAATAACAGTGACATCCACAGTGCTCCCATAATAACAGTGATATCCACAGTGCTCCCATAATAACAGCGACATCCACAGTGCCCCATAATAACAGTGATATCCACAGTGCCCCCATAATAACAGTGATATCCACAGTGCTCCCATAATAACAGTGACATCCACAGTGCTCCCATAATAACAGTGACATCCACAGTGCTCCCATAATAACAGCGACATCCACAGTGCCCCATAATAACAGTGATATCCACAGTGCCCCCATAATAACAGTGACATCCACAGTGCTCCCATAATAACAGCGACATCCACAGTGCTCCCATAATAACAGTGACATCCACAGTGCTCCCATAATAACAGTGATATCCACAGTGCTCCCATAATAACAGTGACATCCACAGTGCTCCCATAATAACAGTGACATCCACAGTGCTCCCATAATAACAGTGACATCCACAGTGCCCCCATAATAACAGTGACATCCACAGTGCCCCCATAATAACAGTGACATCCACAGTGCTCCCATAATAACAGTGACATCCACAGTGCTCCCATAATAACAGTGATATCCACAGTGCCCCCATAATAACAGCGACATCCACAGTGCTCCCATAATAACAGTGATATCCACAGTGCTCCCATAATAACAGTGACATCCACAGTGCCCCCATAATAACAGTGATATCCACAGTGCTCCCATAATAACAGTGACATCCACAGTGCTCCCATAATAACAGTGATATCCACAGTGCCCCCATAATAACAGCGACATCCACAGTGCTCCCATAATAACAGTGATATCCACAGTGCCCCCATAATAACAGTGACATCCACAGTGCTCCCATAATAACAGTGACATCCACAGTGCTCCCATAATAACAGTGACATCCACAGTGCCCCCATAATAACAGTGATATCCACAGTGCCCCCATAATAACAGTGACATCCACAGTGCTCCCATAATAACAGTGACATCCACAGTGCTCCCATAATAACAGTGATATCCACAGTGCCCCCATAATAACAGCGACATCCACAGTGCTCCCATAATAACAGTGATATCCACAGTGCTCCCATAATAACAGTGATATCCACAGTGCTCCCATAATAACAGTGATATCCACAGTGCTCCCATAATAACAGTGACATCCACAGTGCTCCCATAATAACAGTGACATCCACAGTGCCCCCATAATAACAGTGACATCCACAGTGCCCCCATAATAACAGTGACATCCACAGTGCCCCCATAATAACAGTGACATCCACAGTGCTCCCATAATAACAGTGACATCCACAGTGCTCCCATAATAACAGTGATATCCACAGTGCTCCCATAATAACAGTGACATCCACAGTGCCCCCATAATAACAGTGATATCCACAGTGCTCCCATAATAACAGTGACATCCACAGTGCTCCCATAATAACAGTGATATCCACAGTGCTCCCATAATAACAGTGACATCCACAGTGCTCCCATAATAACAGTGACATCCACAGTGCTCCCATAATAACAGTGATATCCACAGTGCTCCCATAATAACAGTGATATCCACAGTGCCCCCATAATAACAGTGATATCCACAGTGCCCCCATAATAACAGTGATATCCACAGTGCTCCCATAATAACAGTGACATCCACAGTGCTCCCATAATAACAGTGATATCCACAGTGCTCCCATAATAACAGTGATATCCACAGTGCTCCCATAATAACAGTGACATCCACAGTGCTCCCATAATAACAGTGATATCCACAGTGCTCCCATAATAACAGTGACATCCACAGTGCCCCCATAATAACAGCGACATCCACAGTGCTCCCATAATAACAGTGATATCCACAGTGCTCCCATAATAACAGTGACATCCACAGTGCCCCCATAATAACAGTGATATCCACAGTGCTCCCATAATAACAGTGACATCCACAGTGCTCCCATAATAACAGTGACATCCACAGTGCTCCCATAATAACAGTGATATCCACAGTGCTCCCATAATAACAGTGATATCCACAGTGCTCCCATAATAACAGTGATATCCACAGTGCTCCCATAATAACAGTGATATCCACAGTGCTCCCATAATAACAGTGACATCCACAGTGCTCCCATAATAACAGTGATATCCACAGTGCTCCCATAATAACAGTGACATCCACAGTGCTCCCATAATAACAGTGATATCCACAGTGCTCCCATAATAACAGTGATATCCACAGTGCTCCCATAATAACAGTGATATCCACAGTGCTCCCATAATAACAGTGATATCCACAATGCTCCCATAATAACAGTGACATCCACAGTGCTCCCATAATAACAGAGACATCCACAGTGCCCCCATAATAACAGTGATATCCACAGTGCTCCCATAATAACAGTGATATCCACAATGCTCCCATAATAACAGTGACATCCACAGTGCTCCCATAATAACAGAGACATCCACAGTGCCCCCATAATAACAGTGATATCCACAGTGCTCCCATAATAACAGTGACATCCACAGTGCTCCCATAATAACAGTGACATCCACAGTGCTCCCATAATAACAGTGACATCCACAGTGCTCCCATAATAACAGTGACATCCACAGTGCTCCCATAATAACAGTGACATCCACAGTGCTCCCATAATAACAGTGACATCCACAGTGCTCCCATAATAACAGTGACATCCACAGTGCTCCCATAATAACAGTGACATCCACAGTGCTCCCATAATAACAGTGATATCCACAGTGCTCCCATAATAACAGTGACATCCACAGTGCTCCCATAATAACAGTGATATCCACAGTGCTCCATAATAACAGTGATATCCACAGTGCTCCATAATAACAGTGATATCCACAGTGCTCCATAATAACAGTGATATCCACAGTGCTCCCATAATAACAGTGACATCCACAGTGCCCCCATAATAACAGTGACATCCACAGTGCTCCCATAATAACAGTGATATCCACAGTGCTCCCATAATAACAGCGACATCCACAGTGCTCCCATAATAACAGTGATATCCACAGTGCCCCCATAATAACAGCGACATCCACAGTACTCCCATAATAACAGTGACATCCACAGTGCTCCCATAATAACAGCGATATCCACAGTGCCCCCATAATAACAGCGACATCCACAGTACTCCCATAATAACAGTGACATCCACAGTGCTCCCATAATAACAGCGATATCCACAGTGCCCCCATAATAACAGTGATATCCACAGTGCTCCCATAATAACAGTGACATCCACAGTGCTCCCATAATAACAGTGATATCCACAGTGCCCCCATAATAACAGCGACATCCACAGTGCTCCCATAATAACAGTGATATCCACAGTGCTCCCATAATAACAGTGATATCCACAGTGCTCCCATAATAACAGTGATATCCACAGTGCTCCCATAATAACAGTGATATCCACAGTGCCCCCATAATAACAGTGATATCCACAGTGCTCCCATAATAACAGTGACATCCACAGTACTCCCATAATAACAGCGACATCCACAGTGCTCCCATAATAACAGTGATATCCACAGTGCTCCCATAATAACAGCGATATCCACAGTGCCCCCATAATAACAGTGATATCCACAGTGCTCCCATAATAACAGTGATATCCACAGTGCTCCCATAATAACAGTGACATCCACAGTGCTCCCATAATAACAGTGACATCCACAGTGCCCCCATAATAACAGTGACATCCACAGTGCTCCCATAATAACAGTGACATCCACAGTGCTCCCATAATAACAGTGACATCCACAGTGCTCCCATAATAACAGTGACATCCACAGTGCTCCCATAATAACAGTGACATCCACAGTGCTCCCATAATAACAGTGACATCCACAGTGCCCCCATAATAACAGTGACATCCACAGTGCCCCCATAATAACAGTGACATCCACAGTGCTCCCATAATAACAGTGACATCCACAGTGCTCCCATAATAACAGCGACATCCACAGTGCTCCCATAATAACAGTGACATCCACAGTGCCCCCATAATAACAGTGATATCCACAGTGCTCCCATAATAACAGTGACATCCACAGTGCCCCCATAATAACAGTGACATCCACAGTGCTCCCATAATAACAGTGACATCCACAGTGCTCCCATAATAACAGTGACATCCACAGTGCCCCCATAATAACAGTGATATCCACAGTGCTCCCATAATAACAGTGATATCCACAGTGCTCCCATAATAACAGTGATATCCACAGTGCCCCCATAATAACAGTGATATCCACAGTGCCCCCATAATAACAGTGATATCCACAGTGCCCCCATAATAACAGTGACATCCACAGTGCTCCCATAATAACAGTGATATCCACAGTGCTCCCATAATAACAGTGACATCCACAGTGCTCCCATAATAACAGTGACATCCACAGTGCTCCCATAATAACAGTGATATCCACAGTGCTCCCATAATAACAGTGATATCCACAGTGCCCCCATAATAACAGTGACATCCACAGTGCTCCCATAATAACAGTGATATCCACAGTGCTCCCATAATAACAGTGATATCCACAGTGCTCCCATAATAACAGTGATATCCACAGTGCTCCCATAATAACAGTGATATCCACAGTGCTCCCATAATAACAGTGATATCCACAGTGCCCCCATAATAACAGTGACATCCACAGTGCTCCCATAATAACAGTGATATCCACAGTGCTCCCATAATAACAGTGATATCCACAGTGCCCCCATAATAACAGTGACATCCACAGTGCTCCCATAATAACAGTGACATCCACAGTGCTCCCATAATAACAGTGACATCCACAGTGCTCCCATAATAACAGTGATATCCACAGTGCTCCCATAATAACAGTGATATCCACAGTGCCCCCATAATAACAGTGACATCCACAGTGCTCCCATAATAACAGTGATATCCACAGTGCTCCCATAATAACAGTGATATCCACAGTGCTCCCATAATAACAGTGATATCCACAGTGCCCCCATAATAACAGTGACATCCACAGTGCTCCCATAATAACAGTGATATCCACAGTGCTCCCATAATAACAGTGATATCCACAGTGCTCCCATAATAACAGTGATATCCACAGTGCTCCCATAATAACAGTGACATCCACAGTGCTCCCATAATAACAGCGACATCCACAGTGCTCCCATAATAACAGCGACATCCACAGTGCTCCCATAATAACAGTGACATCCACAGTGCTCCCATAATAACAGTGATATCCACAGTGCTCCCATAATAACAGTGACATCCACAGTGCTCCCATAATAACAGTGATATCCACAGTGCTCCCATAATAACAGTGATATCCACAGTGCTCCCATAATAACAGCGACATCCACAGTGCCCCCATAATAACAGTGATATCCACAGTGCTCCCATAATAACAGTGATATCCACAGTGCTCCCATAATAACAGTGATATCCACAGTGCTCCCATAATAACAGTGACATCCACAGTGCCCCCATAACAGTGACATCCACAGTGCTCCCATAATAACAGTGACATCCACAGTGCTCCCATAATAACAGTGATATCCACAGTGCCCCCATAACAGTGACATCCACAGTGCACCCATAATAACAGTGACATCCACAGTGCTCCCATAATAACAGTGATATCCACAGTGCTCCCATAATAACAGTGATATCCACAGTGCTCCCATAATAACAGTGACATCCACAGTGCCCCCATAACAGTGACATCCACAGTGCACCCATAATAACAGTGACATCCACAGTGCTCCCATAATAACAGTGATATCCACAGTGCACCCATAATAACAGTGACATCCACAGTGCTCCCATAATAACAGTGACATCCACAGTGCCCCCATAATAACAGTGATATCCACAGTGCTCCATAATAACAGTGACATCCACAGTGCTCCCATAATAACAGTGACATCCACAGTGCTCCATAATAACAGTGATATCCACAGTGCTCCCATAATAACAGTGATATCCACAGTGCTCCATAATAACAGTGATATCCACAGTGCTCCCATAATAACAGTGACATCCACAGTGCCCCCATAATAACAGTGATATCCACAGTGCTCCATAATAACAGTGATATCCACAGTGCTCCCATAATAACAGTGACATCCACAGTGCTCCCATAATAACAGTGACATCCACAGTGCTCCCATAATAACAGTGATATCCACAGTGCTCCCATAATAACAGTGACATCCACAGTGCCCCCATAACAGTGATATCCACAGTGCTCCCATAATAACAGTGATATCCACAGTGCCCCCATAATAACAGTGATATCCACAGTGCTCCCATAATAACAGTGACATCCACAGTGCTCCCATAATAACAGTGACATCCACAGTGCTCCCATAATAACAGTGACATCCACAGTGCTCCCATAATAACAGTGACATCCACAGTGCTCCCATAATAACAGTGACATCCACAGTGCTCCCATAATAACAGTGACATCCACAGTGCTCCCATAATAACAGTGACATCCACAGTGCTCCCATAATAACAGTGATATCCACAGTGCCCCCATAATAACAGTGACATCCACAGTGCCCCCATAATAACAGCGACATCCACAGTGCTCCCATAATAACAGTGATATCCACAGTGCTCCCATAATAACAGTGATATCCACAGTGCTCCCATAATAACAGTGATATCCACAGTGCTCCATAATAACAGTGATATCCACAGTGCTCCCATAATAACAGTGATATCCACAGTGCTCCATAATAACAGTGATATCCACAGTGCTCCCATAATAACAGTGATATCCACAGTGCTCCATAATAACAGTGATATCCACAGTGCTCCCATAATAACAGTGACATCCACAGTGCTCCATAATAACAGTGATATCCACAGTGCTCCCATAATAACAGCGACATCCACAGTGCTCCCATAATAACAGTGATATCCACAGTGCCCCCATAATAACAGTGATATCCACAGTGCTCCCATAATAACAGTGATATCCACAGTGCTCCCATAATAACAGTGATATCCACAGTGCTCCATAATAACAGTGATATCCACAGTGCTCCCATAATAACAGTGATATCCACAGTGCTCCATAATAACAGTGATATCCACAGTGCTCCCATAATAACAGTGATATCCACAGTGCTCCATAATAACAGTGATATCCACAGTGCTCCCATAATAACAGTGACATCCACAGTGCTCCCATAATAACAGTGATATCCACAGTGCCCCCATAATAACAGTGACATCCACAGTGCCCCCATAATAACAGTGACATCCACAGTGCTCCCATAATAACAGTGATATCCACAGTGCTCCCATAATAACAGTGATATCCACAGTGCTCCCATAATAACAGTGATATCCACAGTGCTCCATAATAACAGTGATATCCACAGTGCTCCCATAATAACAGTGATATCCACAGTGCTCCATAATAACAGTGATATCCACAGTGCTCCCATAATAACAGTGATATCCACAGTGCTCCATAATAACAGTGATATCCACAGTGCTCCCATAATAACAGTGACATCCACAGTGCTCCATAATAACAGTGATATCCACAGTGCTCCCATAATAACAGCGACATCCACAGTGCTCCCATAATAACAGTGATATCCACAGTGCCCCCATAATAACAGTGATATCCACAGTGCTCCCATAATAACAGTGATATCCACAGTGCCCCCATAATAACAGTGACATCCACAGTGCTCCCATAATAACAGTGATATCCACAGTGCCCCCATAATAACAGTGATATCCACAGTGCTCCCATAATAACAGTGATATCCACAGTGCCCCCATAATAACAGTGACATCCACAGTGCTCCATAATAACAGTGACATCCACAGTGCTCCATAATAACAGTGATATCCACAGTGCTCCCATAATAACAGTGACATCCACAGTGCTCCATAATAACAGTGATATCCACAGTGCTCCCATAATAACAGTGACATCCACAGTGCCCCCATAATAACAGTGATATCCACAGTGCTCCCATAATAACAGTGATATCCACAGTGCTCCCATAATAACAGTGATATCCACAGTGCTCCCATAATAACAGTGACATCCACAGTGCTCCCATAATAACAGTGATATCCACAGTGCTCCATAATAACAGTGATATCCACAGTGCTCCCATAATAACAGTGACATCCACAGTGCTCCATAATAACAGTGATATCCACAGTGCTCCCATAATAACAGTGACATCCACAGTGCTCCATAATAACAGTGATATCCACAGTGCCCCCATAATAACAGTGATATCCACAGTGCTCCCATAATAACAGTGATATCCACAGTGCTCCCATAATAACAGTGATATCCACAGTGCTCCCATAATAACAGCGACATCCACAGTGCTCCATAATAACAGTGACATCCACAGTGCTCCCATAATAACAGCGACATCCACAGTGCTCCCATAATAACAGTGATATCCACAGTGCTCCCATAATAACAGTGATATCCACAGTGCTCCCATAATAACAGTGACATCCACAGTGCTCCCATAATAACAGTGACATCCACAGTGCTCCCATAATAACAGTGATATCCACAGTGCTCCCATAATAACAGCGACATCCACAGTGCTCCCATAATAACAGTGATATCCACAGTGCTCCCATAATAACAGTGATATCCACAGTGCTCCCATAATAACAGTGATATCCACAGTGCCCCCATAATAACAGTGACATCCACAGTGCCCCATAATAACAGTGATATCCACAGTGCCCCCATAATAACAGTGATATCCACAGTGCTCCCATAATAACAGTGACATCCACAGTGCTCCCATAATAACAGTGACATCCACAGTGCTCCCATAATAACAGCGACATCCACAGTGCCCCATAATAACAGTGATATCCACAGTGCCCCCATAATAACAGTGACATCCACAGTGCTCCCATAATAACAGCGACATCCACAGTGCTCCCATAATAATAGTGACATCCACAGTGCTCCCATAATAACAGTGATATCCACAGTGCTCCCATAATAACAGTGACATCCACAGTGCTCCCATAATAACAGTGACATCCACAGTGCTCCCATAATAACAGTGACATCCACAGTGCCCCCATAATAACAGTGACATCCACAGTGCCCCCATAATAACAGTGACATCCACAGTGCTCCCATAATAACAGTGACATCCACAGTGCTCCCATAATAACAGTGACATCCACAGTGCTCCCATAATAACAGTGATATCCACAGTGCTCCCATAATAACAGTGACATCCACAGTGCCCCCATAATAACAGTGATATCCACAGTGCTCCCATAATAACAGTGACATCCACAGTGCTCCCATAATAACAGTGATATCCACAGTGCCCCCATAATAACAGCGACATCCACAGTGCTCCCATAATAACAGTGATATCCACAGTGCCCCCATAATAACAGTGACATCCACAGTGCTCCCATAATAACAGTGACATCCACAGTGCTCCCATAATAACAGTGACATCCACAGTGCCCCCATAATAACAGTGATATCCACAGTGCCCCCATAATAACAGTGACATCCACAGTGCTCCCATAATAACAGTGACATCCACAGTGCTCCCATAATAACAGTGATATCCACAGTGCCCCCATAATAACAGCGACATCCACAGTGCTCCCATAATAACAGTGATATCCACAGTGCTCCCATAATAACAGTGATATCCACAGTGCTCCCATAATAACAGTGATATCCACAGTGCTCCCATAATAACAGTGACATCCACAGTGCTCCCATAATAACAGTGACATCCACAGTGCCCCCATAATAACAGTGACATCCACAGTGCCCCCATAATAACAGTGACATCCACAGTGCCCCCATAATAACAGTGACATCCACAGTGCTCCCATAATAACAGTGACATCCACAGTGCTCCCATAATAACAGTGATATCCACAGTGCTCCCATAATAACAGTGACATCCACAGTGCCCCATAATAACAGTGATATCCACAGTGCTCCCATAATAACAGTGACATCCACAGTGCTCCCATAATAACAGTGATATCCACAGTGCTCCCATAATAACAGTGATATCCACAGTGCTCCCATAATAACAGTGATATCCACAGTGCCCCCATAATAACAGTGATATCCACAGTGCCCCCATAATAACAGTGATATCCACAGTGCTCCATAATAACAGTGACATCCACAGTGCTCCCATAATAACAGTGACATCCACAGTGCTCCCATAATAACAGTGACATCCACAGTGCTCCCATAATAACAGTGATATCCACAGTGCTCCCATAATAACAGTGACATCCACAGTGCTCCCATAATAACAGTGATATCCACAGTGCTCCCATAATAACAGTGATATCCACAGTGCTCCCATAATAACAGTGACATCCACAGTGCTCCCATAATAACAGTGATATCCACAGTGCTCCCATAATAACAGTGACATCCACAGTGCCCCATAATAACAGCGACATCCACAGTGCTCCCATAATAACAGTGATATCCACAGTGCTCCCATAATAACAGTGACATCCACAGTGCCCCCATAATAACAGTGATATCCACAGTGCTCCCATAATAACAGTGACATCCACAGTGCTCCCATAATAACAGTGACATCCACAGTGCTCCCATAATAACAGTGATATCCACAGTGCTCCCATAATAACAGTGATATCCACAGTGCTCCCATAATAACAGTGATATCCACAGTGCTCCCATAATAACAGTGATATCCACAGTGCTCCCATAATAACAGTGACATCCACAGTGCTCCCATAATAACAGTGATATCCACAGTGCTCCCATAATAACAGTGACATCCACAGTGCTCCCATAATAACAGTGATATCCACAGTGCTCCCATAATAACAGTGATATCCACAGTGCTCCCATAATAACAGTGATATCCACAGTGCTCCCATAATAACAGTGATATCCACAGTGCTCCCATAATAACAGTGACATCCACAGTGCTCCCATAATAACAGTGACATCCACAGTGCCCCATAATAACAGTGATATCCACAGTGCTCCCATAATAACAGAGACATCCACAGTGCCCCCATAATAACAGTGATATCCACAGTGCTCCCATAATAACAGTGACATCCACAGTGCTCCCATAATAACAGTGACATCCACAGTGCTCCCATAATAACAGTGACATCCACAGTGCTCCCATAATAACAGTGACATCCACAGTGCTCCCATAATAACAGTGACATCCACAGTGCTCCCATAATAACAGTGACATCCACAGTGCTCCCATAATAACAGTGATATCCACAGTGCTCCATAATAACAGTGATATCCACAGTGCTCCATAATAACAGTGATATCCACAGTGCTCCATAATAACAGTGATATCCACAGTGCTCCCATAATAACAGTGACATCCACAGTGCCCCCATAATAACAGTGACATCCACAGTGCTCCCATAATAACAGTGATATCCACAGTGCTCCATAATAACAGTGATATCCACAGTGCTCCATAATAACAGTGATATCCACAGTGCTCCCATAATAACAGTGACATCCACAGTGCCCCCATAATAACAGTGACATCCACAGTGCCCCCATAATAACAGTGACATCCACAGTGCTCCCATAATAACAGTGATATCCACAGTGCTCCCATAATAACAGTGATATCCACAGTGCTCCATAATAACAGTGATATCCACAGTGCTCCATAATAACAGTGATATCCACAGTGCTCCCATAATAACAGTGACATCCACAGTGCCCCCATAATAACAGTGACATCCACAGTGCCCCCATAATAACAGTGACATCCACAGTGCTCCCATAATAACAGTGACATCCACAGTGCTCCCATAATAACAGTGACATCCACAGTGCCCCCATAATAACAGTGACATCCACAGTGCCCCCATAATAACAGTGATATCCACAGTGCTCCCATAATAACAGTGATATCCACAGTGCTCCCATAATAACAGTGACATCCACAGTGCTCCCATAATAACAGCGACATTCACAGTCCTCCCATAATAACAGTGACATCCACAGTGCTCCCATAATAAC
The DNA here is from genome assembly GCF_046119375.1 of Phyllobates terribilis. Lineage (NCBI taxonomy): Eukaryota > Metazoa > Chordata > Amphibia > Anura > Dendrobatidae > Phyllobates > Phyllobates terribilis. The sequence continues at coordinate 234,794 of NW_027364411.1, forward strand.
AGTGATATCCACAGTGCTCCCATAATAACAGTGACATCCACAGTGCTCCCATAATAACAGTGACATCCACAGTGCCCCCATAATAACAGTGATATCCACAGTGCTCCCATAATAACAGTGATATCCACAGTGCTCCCATAATAACAGTGACATCCACAGTGCCCCCATAATAACAGTGACATCCACAGTGCTCCCATAATAACAGTGATATCCACAGTGCTCCCATAATAACAGTGACATCCACAGTGCTCCCATAATAACAGTGATATCCACAGTGCTCCCATAATAACAGTGACATCCACAGTGCTCCCATAATAACAGTGACATCCACAGTGCTCCCATAATAACAGTGACAGTGCATCCACAGTGCTCCCATAATAACAGTGATATCCACAGTGCTCCCATAATAACAGTGATATCCACAGTGCTCCCATAATAACAGTGATATCCACAGTGCTCCCATAATAACAGTGATATCCACAGTGCTCCCATAATAACAGTGACATCCACAGTGCTCCCATAATAACAGTGACATCCACAGTGCCCCCATAATAACAGTGATATCCACAGTGCTCCCATAATAACAGTGACATCCACAGTGCTCCCATAATAACAGTGACATCCACAGTGCTCCATAATAACAGTGATATCCACAGTGCTCCCATAATAACAGTGACATCCACAGTGCTCCCATAATAACAGAGACATCCACAGTGCCCCCATAATAACAGTGATATCCACAGTGCTCCCATAATAACAGTGACATCCACAGTGCCCCCATAATAACAGTGATATCCACAGTGCTCCCATAATAACAGTGATATCCACAGTGCTCCCATAATAACAGTGATATCCACAGTGCTCCCATAATAACAGTGATATCCACAGTGCTCCATAATAACAGTGACATCCACAGTGCTCCATAATAACAGTGACATCCACAGTGCTCCCATAATAACAGTGACATCCACAGTGCTCCCATAATAACAGTGACATCCACAGTGCTCCCATAATAACAGTGATATCCACAGTGCTCCCATAATAACAGTGACATCCACAGTGCCCCCATAATAACAGTGATATCCACAGTGCTCCCATAATAACAGTGATATCCACAGTGCTCCCATAATAACAGTGACATCCACAGTGCTCCCATAATAACAGTGATATCCACAGTGCTCCATAATAACAGTGATATCCACAGTGCTCCATAATAACAGTGATATCCACAGTGCTCCCATAATAACAGTGACATCCACAGTGCTCCCATAATAACAGTGATATCCACAGTGCCTCCATAATAACAGTGACATCCACAGTGCTCCCATAATAACAGTGACATCCACAGTGCCCCCATAATAACAGTGATATCCACAGTGCCCCCATAATAACAGTGACATCCACAGTGCTCCCATAATAACAGTGATATCCACAGTGCCCCATAATAACAGTGATATCCACAGTGCTCCCATAATAACAGTGATATCCACAGTGCTCCCATAATAACAGTGACATCCACAGTGCTCCCATAATAACAGTGATATCCACAGTGCCTCCATAATAACAGTGACATCCACAGTGCTCCCATAATAACAGTGACATCCACAGTGCCCCCATAATAACAGTGACATCCACAGTGCTCCCATAATAACAGTGATATCCACAGTGCTCCATAATAACAGTGACATCCACAGTGCCCCCATAATAACAGTGATATCCACAGTGCTCCCATAATAACAGTGATATCCACAGTGCTCCCATAATAACAGTGACATCCACAGTGCTCCCATAATAACAGTGACATCCACAGTGCCTCCATAATAACAGTGATATCCACAGTGCTCCCATAATAACAGTGATATCCACAGTGCTCCCATAATAACAGTGACATCCACAGTGCTCCCATAATAACAGTGATATCCACAGTGCCTCCATAATAACAGTGACATCCACAGTGCTCCCATAATAACAGTGACATCCACAGTGCCCCCATAATAACAGTGATATCCACAGTGCCCCCATAATAACAGTGACATCCACAGTGCTCCCATAATAACAGTGATATCCACAGTGCCCCCATAATAACAGTGATATCCACAGTGCTCCCATAATAACAGTGATATCCACAGTGCTCCCATAATAACAGTGATATCCACAGTGCTCCCATAATAACAGTGACATCCACAGTGCTCCCATAATAACAGTGACATCCACAGTGCCCCCATAATAACAGTGACATCCACAGTGCTCCATAATAACAGTGATATCCACAGTGCTCCATAATAACAGTGACATCCACAGTGCTCCCATAATAACAGTGATATCCACAGTGCTCCCA